>NC_134484.1:229300514-229600514 GCF_040206685.1 Ascaphus truei
GGTGACGTCATCACGCAGCGACGCACGGCTGTGACGACGGTCTGTTTGTGTTGTTGCCAGAGCTCAGCTGTACCACGAGGAGTTCACAGGAGAGTTAGAGTGCCTACGGTCTGTGTTTTTTCCATCTAGCATTCCTAACACCTTCTCCCCTCCAGTTACAACTAGGACAATTGTGATTTTGGGTGTTTACACCCTTTTACTCCACGTAGCTTGGGCTCTATATGTATTAATTATTAGTGTCATTTTAGACAGTTTTTGATTTATTATGTTTCTGTATACAGGCATACCCCGCATTAACGTACGCAATGGGACCGGAGCATGTATGTAAAGCGAAAATGTACTTAAAGTGAAGCACTACCTTTTTCCCACTTACCGATGCATGTACTGTACTGCAATCGTCATATACGTGCATAACTGATGTAAATAACACATGTGTAACATGCTCTATAGTCTCCCCGCTTGTGCACAGCTTTGGTACAGTTAGGGAGCCGGTATTGCTGTTCAGGACGTGCTGACAGGCGCATGCGCGAGCTGCCGTTTTCCTATTGAGCGATATGTACTTACTCGCGAGTGTACTTAAAGTGAGTGTCCTTAAACCGGGGTATGCCTGTATGTGTGTTTATATGAAGAATTTTCTTTCTATGATATAAAGTATATGTATTAATTTTGGGTCTTTCTTGGTTTCATTTCATGCGCTCCTATTTTTGAGTTTTCTGAACAGAATCTTAATACATTTTTCCCATGAAAAAGGTTTATGGTCTATTACGGTGTGCTTCAACTAATTTTACAAAGAGCTGGATTTGCAAGACTTTACAAGTAAAAGGGCCAGAAGTGTTCCCACAATGTAATTTTATACATATATATATTTAAAAAGGCTTAAAAATAACCATCCTTCTAATTGCTTACAAAATCTACCACAAATGAAAGGTGGCCAAAAAAATATACTGTATTAAAAAAAAAAAAACTTAGGAGCCAGTCTGGATTTTTAGGAGCCAGAATCTGAAAGCAAGACAAAGCAGGGGAGGGGGAGATTAACAGCACGCCTCCCCCGCCGTCAGCGGCTGTGTGTATCTTTTACACACACGCATCAGATGTGTCCTATATGTATTTTTCTTATTGTCGACATTTGATATTAAATTAAGACTGCACAACAATTAATAGTCCATCAAAATTCATGCTTTCATGCCAGGTAAAAAGTGAAATATGTTTCATATATCAAGAAAGGAACTAACATTATGGTGTGCACAGTGTAGCTGTGTGTGTGTGTGTGTGTGTGTGTGTGTATATATATGTGTATATGTGTGTAATATATATATTATATATATATATATATATATATATATATATATACACATATATACACACATATATATACACACACACAAGTGTGTTATTTGTGACAGATGGTATATTGGGACAGATAAAGGAGAGATATTGTTCACGTGAGGGACCTTGTAGAAGGTGAAAAGTGGGTCAGCTAGGTAGCCGTGTATTAATCCTTTTCCCATATGCAGGTCACATGCTCACAGGTGTGCCATACGTGACACACACATTCGTTTGTAGTAAGGTAAATTCTAAAGTGTAGTCCTATTCAGCAACATACAGATGTAGCCAGACTCATTGTTCCCCAGATAACAAGACATAACCCGCTATAACTCAGTATATCACAGAGTTTCTATAGGATTCAATGGTGATAACGCAGTATATCAAAGCATATATATCCCACCAGAGGGAACAGTAAAGACTACCACATCTGTGAAATCAATATCAAAGAGTGAAAGTATTCAGCCATGTAACATTCTCCACAATTTATTATACATGGTTTATTAGCTCTGGGAACTAGGCAAAAACCAAACTGCAAAAATCCCAGTATCCATTATTACAGAACACCGTATTCTTGTTCCATGTTCATATTATAAATGTTTTTTTTTTTTTTTTTTAGCTATAGTCCCCGGGCTGCACAACTAGGGCAAAGCTGGTGCACAATAATTGCATCAGATTTATCAGAGGAAAGACTTTATAAGTGATTCCCTTTATTGTTTTTCACTGGATTTTTCCCAGTTTTGAAATCTGAAGACTTTTAGCAAAAAATGCCACATGAAGTAGACGGTTTCAGAAGTTACACTCTTACTCCGGAAATTAGAGATGACCCAATTTTGCATGTATGGCGGATTAGGGGGGGGGGGCGGACGCTCTCTTGCAAAATCATGCTTCCAAATTATACAACGTAGAAAAATTGTGATGCATCAACAATTAGATAGAATTCCATCCATTGCATATATAAATAGTCAAGATGACAATGGAAAGTCCTTAAACAATGTATAGATGTACAATAGGAGGGGATAAGTGTCTAGTGGCGTCCACTTGACCACCACAGCAATAAAGAAGCACAGGTGTCTATATATATATATATATATATATATATATATATATATATATATATATTGGTTGACAAATCACCAAAAAATCTACTCGCCACCTAGTACCAAACGTGTGCTGCTTGAGCCAATATTTACTCGCCCGCCACTCGCACGGGGCGAGCAAATGTATAGGTTTGTCGAACAGTGTGTGTGTGTGTGTATGTGTATGTGTATGTGTATGTGTATGTGTATGTGTATGTGTATGTATGTATGTATGTATGTATGTATGTATGTATGTATGTATGTATATATATATATATATATATATATATATATATATATATATATATATATATGACATGGCACTGCTGCCCTTTACCTGTGTGCTTGCAGGGACGTTCCAGACATCAGGGGCGTGCAGCCCATCGGAATGAAGATACAGCAAGGTAGAGGTGGCTCATGGAATGCACTGCCAGAGAAATCCAACTCCCAGTGGAACCGGAGACATAAAGCAACAGCGCACACTCCAATATAGCAATAGGTCTGGTTTATTGCAGGTAAGGCAACAGCAACAGGACAACATGAACGCACCTACGCGTTTCGTGCACAGTGCACTTTATCAAGGTGACAAGATAGTGACAAAGCTGCTTATTTTATACTTACCTGAGTTGTCCTCCGCACTAACGGGTGTGACGTCATCAACCAGCGTCTACAAAGAGGCGCGGTGACGCAACGTACACAGCCATAGGCTGGGCAAGTCAGGTGGTATACTGAGTCTTACAATTTTTTCTATTTACTTTAAAATAAACTTTATTTACAAAAAACACATAAACAACATGCAAAAGGCGCATGTAAATACAACATATTAAAACGTAATGAATCTTGCTAAAGCAGCAATTTTGTCTGAGTGCAGCAAACATGGGGAAATGAAATAAACTTCCACATAAAGAAGGTCTATAATGATTGTACATTTCCAGTTATTCGTATGCACTATTAATGATAACCAAATATATTGATTTTATGTCAGGTATCAATAAAGCATGTACTCAGGCAAAAAATGAATACCTTGTAGTTCAGAAGGGAACACATTCATGAAGTGGAAAATACATATATATTATGCAAATGATGGTAATTGAGTGGTTAGGAATTCATTAAATTAATAATAATTGTTCATAACAAATGCAGTAAACTTATGTAAAAAACATATTTTATAAAAAAAACATTCATGAAATGACCCAAAATGATAACATCATAAGATGTTAACCTATTTAGCAAGAGGAAATATTTCAAAGTGGGGAAAAAGCAAGAACATTGATTGGGAAGGCAAAATATAATTATGAATCTAATTATATATAAGGGAATACTGATGTATATATAATATATAATATATTAATTTGTAATTAAAAAATAATGATAAATAATAAGGTTAACAATAAGAGTAATAATAAAGTCCCTCTTTCATTACGCCTTTCAGTAGACAGGCACAGTCAATCAAAACCATCCTAAAGAAACATTGGGATATTTTATCCTTAGATCCAGTGTTAAAACCATATGTGTCCTCGGGCCCTAATGTCATATTCAAATGAGCTAAAACATTGGCCAACACTTTATCACCTAGTCTCTTCAGATCTGGAGAAGAGAAAAAATCTACATTACCTAAGGGTACACACACATGCACTAGATGCAAAGTATGTGTACATATGAACCAAAGAAAAATGTTTACATCAACCGTTACAAGAATGACTTACAATGTTCAAACTTTTATTAATTGTAATTCTACTTTCATTGTATATTTGCTCAAATGCGGTTGTGGACGTCAATACGTCGGAAGGACGATTAGACAGCTAAAGGTCAGAATCTTAGAACATCTCAGACTAATCCGCATTAAAGATCAAAACCATCCAGTACCTAAACATTTTTCAAATTGTCCCTACGGTAGTGAGAATCTCCTCACGTTCCAAGGTATTGAACAAGTCCCCTTATCCCCAAGAGGTGGAGATAGAATTAAGCTTTTGGACAAACGAGAATCCTATTGGATTTTTACACTCAGAACAAGAGAACCCCTTGGCATGAACATTGATTGGGATATAAGTCATTTTCTATAATGGTTTTTTATATTATTTGTTATAATGGTTATTTGATTTTTACATTGAAACAATTATTACCTTAGAAAGAAATTCCTTAACATTAATTTTTAATTAATTTTTCTTTTCTTTATAATTACTCTCATTGTTAACCTTATTATTTATCATTATTTTTTAATTACAAATTAATATATTATATATACATCAGTATTCCCTTATATATAATTAGATTCATAATTATATTTTGCCTTCCCAATCAATGTTCTTGCTTTTTACCACTTTGAAATATTTCCTCTTGCTAAATAGGTTAACATCTTGTGATGTTATCATTTTGGGTCATTTCATGAATGTTTTTTATAAAATATGTTTTTTACATACGTTTACTGCATTTGTTATGAACAATTATTATTAATTTAATGAGTTCCTAACCACTCAATTACCATCATTTGCATAATATAGATGTATTTTCCACTTCATGAATGTGTTCCCTTCTGAACTACAAGGTATTCATTTTTTGCCTGAGTACATGCTTTATTGATACCCGACATAACATCAATATATTTGGTTATCATTAATAGTGCATATGAATAACTGGAAATGTACAATCATTATAGACCTTCTTTATGTGGAAGTTTATTTAATTTCCCCATGTTTGCAGCACTCAGGCAAAATTGCTGCTTTAGCAAGATTCATTACGTTTTAATATGTTGTATTTACATGCGCCTTTTGCATGTTGTTTGTGTTTTTTGTAAATAAAGTTTATTTTAAAGTAAATAGAAAAAATTGTAAGACTCAGTATACCACTTGACTTGTCCAGCCTATGGCTGTGTACGTTGCGTCACCGCGCCTCTTTGTAGACGCTGGTTGATGACGTCACACCCGTTAGTGCGGAGGACAACTCAGGTAAGTATAAAATAAGCAGCTTTGTCACTATCTTGTCACCTTGATAAAGTGCACTGTGCACGAAACGCGTAGGTGCGTTCGTGTTGTCCTGTTGCTGTTGCCTTACCTGCAATAAACCAGACCTATTGCTATATTGGAGTGTGCGCTGTTGCTTTATGTCTCCGGTTCCACTGGGAGTTGAATTTCTCTGGCAGTGCATTCCATGAGCCATTCCAAATTATACAGAGTATGTTTAAAATCATCCAATTCAACACACCTACAGTACACCCATGCTGATTATGAGGGTTGCGAAGCACTGATCAATGTCCACCAGGGGAGTTAACTCCCACAGTAAAGTATTCATTTATTAATAGGGCAGTATGTTGGCAATCTTAATTATGTGGGGGCTCCATTTGCTATGTGGGTGTCACTTTAACGTGCTGGAAGTGTGTAGTCACATTTAGTACAACGGCATGTTCACGTTCAGTATAGTCCTAAATATGAACCTTGCAAAGTATATCTGACTGACCTTCCACGTCTTATATACAGTTATTCAGAGCCTGGTTCTGACCGAGACATTCATAAAAATATGCCCAATAATTTCTCCCCTCATCAGCATAAACTACCGGTTAAAGGTGCTTAGGATGCTTCTCATCTGTGAGAAGACACATAAACCTTTGAATTACAGTAGGTCAAAGACTGTGCCTTTGGGGGCCTTTTTCAAAGAAGCTCATTGAGTACAGGGCTCAGAAAACTAGCATGGGGAATGGCCAAAGGCAGTCGCAACTACAGCTTATTTCAAGGTTGGCAAGTCAGTGTCACTTCTAAAAGGTGGCAATGCTCCATTAACTTGCAGGAATATATAATAACATTGTTTGCGGTTCTAGGGCAGGGTTGATTAAGTTTATGAAAATTAACTCACTTTCTCCACCAGACCATGGGCATTTCAAGGTCTCTCTCTGTACGTCCCATTGCAGCGACAAAGGCGAAGGGCCAGGCCAGGAGCATCATAAAAGCAGCAAAAAAGAGGCGGATGGGGAAAAGGGTCAACGTCATGAAAAAAATCTGCAAAGACAGAACACAGTCAAGTTGTTCAGATGCACTGCTCATTATCAGATCATTAGAATGGTGTTATGGAAATGCGCACAATGAATTGTATGTATGAAAAGCAGCTCAGACTGTTCCAAGAGCAGTTTCTACTAGGACCAGAAATAAACCTACAGTGGGAGCAGGCTTAAGGAGTTCAATCTAGGTGGTTGACATTTTGTACAAATCAGACACTTCATTTTTTAATGTTTTAAAGCTGGTTTATAAACATAGTAAACTGAGGCATGGGAGCTTTTTGTGAAAAAAAATAAAAATTATATCTATTATTTGTGTAACATCACTGTGCTAAACAGGAGTTTGCACGTGCAATGCCCCCTCTAACCTCGCTGCCCTTTTAAACAAATACAGGGTTGGCTAGGGGTATAGTAAATACGTGATTGATATGCACTCCTCCATTCAGGTCCCAATTAGAATAAAACAATACATTCCCAAAAAAAAAAAAAATCTTAATTTCCCAATGCAACAAAAAAGCTGAACCTTTGCTGCAATTGATTACTTTTATTGAAGACAATTACAAGTGGTTTTCAAAATATTTTTTGGGTGTGTGTTCAAACTACAGTTTGAACCTTTAAGAAGCCCAGATAAACTGGACCTGTGAGCGCCTTATAACCTAGTGAGTACTGGGAGGATCTGCAATACAGGCATACCCCGGTTTAAGTACACTCGCGAGTAAGGACATAGCGCCCAGTAGGCAAACGGCAGCTTGCACATGCGCCTGTCAGCACGTCCTGAACAGCAATACTGGCTCCCTACCTGTACCGAAGCTGTGCGCAAGCGGGGAGACTATAGAGCCTGTTACAAATGCGTTATTTACATCAGTTCTGCACATATATGATGATTGCCGTACAGTACATGCATCGATAAGTGAGATAAAGGTAGTGCTTCACTTCAAGTACATTTTCGCTTTACATACATGCTCCGGTCCCATTGCATACGTTAATGCGTGGTATGCCTGTATGTCCCTGATCTCTGTAGCATTAAAGAATTGTTCTGTGCTAAAAATATAGTATAAGAAGCTACTAATGTTCAATACTGTGCTTATATTCATACCAAACAATTAACACAGGGTATGCAGCAATTTATGTTTTAACCACATTAACAAATTTTAGATCACCACTGCTAAAAAGGAGTATTGCCGTATTTTGTCATTGTTCCAGTGACTCATTTGCACTTTACACCCTAATCATACCTCGTTTTAAAATTCGACATATCTCCAGGAGATGATTTAAATATATACTTTTGTATACAGAGTGTAGGCAGAACATTCAAAGACAATTGTCAACATTACCTGAACATTAACCTAATAATTATCCTAGTGGATATACTCTGACGTATCAGCAACTTATGAGTAGTGGGGTAAGATTTTCATGAAGATATGTCACCAAGATAAATGGTACTACTTGTACAGAACAAAATTAATGCAGTATTGGTGGAAACATTATATATTTAATGAACTGCACCTGTATGTGTGTACCATGGTACATCTCATAGCTGTGGTCAGTGGATGTTTGACCTCCCTACGTTAGGCAGGGTGACCGACCACACACAGAAAAAGATCTGAGCAAAGAAGGCTCTCAGTAGTCTCTTGAAGTTAAAGAATGAAACCCAAGAGACTGCGTGTATTTGTTATTATGCTTCCTGCATCAAGACTACAGTTGCACTTCTCCACAGCACATAAACCTACGATCTACAAAATACCTAGATATTATCTGCAGGTTCTTCAGAAAATTGGTCTTACAAACAGAAACCCAAAGACTTTGAACAGGTCTGCGATACCAGACTGACCTAAAACTAGAATTCAGCTTGTATCAGGGGCTGATTTAGTCCACAGCCATTTGTTTCTAAATCTATGCCCCCTTTCTTCATAACTATTCACCACATGCAGTGTTTTGTGTGTCTTTATTTTGTTTTAACAATGGAACGGATTTGCTATTATGTGTAATGAAGGCACGTTGCCTTTCACCACCTTCATGTACACTGCCACAATTGTGTTACCACCTGGATTCAGATAAACAAAGCTGGTAAAAAAATAAAACAAAAACAGTCCAGTTTATTAATAAATATGTTAGGAGGTTCCAAGAAACCTGAACTGGTAGATTAATCCTTCTAATAAAAAGAGGATTTCCTGAAATGGCTCCAGCCATTTTAGTTTTTAGGCTGTTTGGCTTGATAAAAGTCCCACTAAGGACCCCCATGTGCACATGCTATGGAACAGATGTGTGGCCATTATTTCTTGTGTTGCACATTGTCCTAATCCTTTGCAGGCAGAAACATGGAGCACCCGTGCATTTATCTCCAGCAGTTGTTTCACTAAAGCTTTCTAGATCACTTCACATCTGTATACTTTTCCAGATGACCTGGAGACCGTTACCAAACATATTCCTGCCGACTGGCAACAGCTTTTTGATTCTCAGTGGAAGCAGTGGAAGTGAACAGAATGTGAGACCCTGAGAGCAATGCCTCTTGACTAGAAGCCAGGCCAACTTGCACTGCATGTTACAAATTAGACATGCATGTCTAGTTGTAATTGATTACCTTCTACATAACAGATTTCTGGCAGGGAAGGACACAATGGTGCCATGTAGATGTATCATGCTCTGCCTGCTGAAAAAAAAAATGTGCTAGTGTACTATATCATTATTTCAGAAACCTTTCCTCTGGTCGGTCTTGAACCACCCCTGCTTACCATAGACGCTTTCACTACTAATAATTTCCTCTAACGAGGATATTAATGATTAATAGTCATGTGCTAGTTTTCACACTAATTAATTGCATGGCTTCTTTCCATTCACACATTAATAATGTATAATCTTCTCTGATTGTCTGCAGAGTTATGCTTCTCTTCCAACTAACTGTGGATGTACTCCTTAATATATAAATAGATCTGTAGCATATTAAAGCTGCAGTATTTTCTTCCTTATGGTTTTTTTTTCTAGCTTCTCTTTTGTACCAGGACTAGGAAGAGGAGAATGCACACAAGAAGCCATGATTCTGAAGATCTTGCATCCTGAAGGCTTTCTTTTCCAGGGAGTTGGCAGAATGCCCAACAGCACCACACTGCCAAACTAGTCAGTAATTGCAAACAATGACAAGTCAGTCGAGAGCAAAAACTCAAGTTTTAATGAATTTGCCTGGAAACAAGGGTGGCAGATCTATTGTAGGACCACTGTGAGCAAACACTGGGACCCCGCATGCGTTCAATTGTTCAATAAAAAAAAAGAAGACAACTGAATTGCTGTTTTGACACCTGTAGAGTTTCATTAGGCAGTTCTCAGGTATGGTTACCAATGGAAAGCAATAGCTACGACGTTTTGACATTTTTTTCCGGCACAATGAAAACAGTAAAAATTGTCTCTCAAAGTTATATGCACACTCCAATAAATAAAGCACACACGCCTAATTCAGCAACCACTTTACACAACGAAACTAAACATATTCCCACTTTGTAGTGATCAAAAGTAACATATGATGGCAGAATGGAGAAAGCTACAGACAGACACACATATGACTAAAAAAATTTCAGAACAATAAAAAACACAAACATTAAGATTCATAAACTACGTTGTCTAGACTGATCTATGGTACATGAGATAGATATTAATTGAGACAGGGGGTCTCTGGAGCTGAACCCCATTCATTTCTTACCTCCGAATTAGGTTCCGGTAGGGGCTCTCCTTTGCTACCAGAGTTCACAATATGTCCGCTGTTCAAAGATTTTGCATCCTGCAGTCCCATAGCAAGCTGTGACGTCCTCGGTACGGCTTCATGTTGACCGATGTGACTTTAAAGTAAACTGCTTGCTCAGTTGGAGCGGCTACCGGTACCTAATTCGGAGGTAAGTATCTCCGGAAGCAGGGGGTCCCCGGAGCTGAAATTAATTGGGTTGAGCTCTTAGAGACCCCCTGCCGGATTCAATCCTATAGAAGAAAAAATGTAGACTGGGATTGCTCCTTTAAAAGTGCAATAGGTCTAAAAACATGATTTTGAAGCACTCGGGATATGCCAGAACTCACTAACCTCTGATGTGGGTTATTGCACAGTGGTCCCACATACTGATTCGAAGAGAAGTTAACATGGGATTGAATTTCTCTCATTGTGCTCTTACAAGCAGGGCGACTGATAAGGGGGGAGGGAGCACAGGGACAACCATCCCAGGACCGGCAGCAGAGGGGGGTCCAGCATGGCGAACCAGGAAGTGGTGCCTGGCCGGAGGTCAGATTCAACTTCCACTATCGCCTCCCCCATACTCAACGTCTAGGATCCTTCCCCTCTCAACTTCTAGGACCTGTCTAATACCCTCAACTAACTTCCACCAAACAACCTGTCTGCATCCTCTCCAACCCCATGCTCAACAACCTGGGACCAGGTCAAGACTAAGTCTTGTGCCTCGGGAGAGCCATCAGCGGTCCTGCTTACAAGTATTCTGCAAGTCAAGATTTATATGGAGAAACTCTTTGAGAAACAGAAAAACTACAGTATCACATTTGAGAAAAATGGTAGCCAGTTTCTGCAGCTTTAAAAACCAAAAGGAAATTCCTCGACAAAGAAAATGATTCTTAATTTGTTAAAAAGATTGCGCTGAAATGGGCAGCAGGGCTCTCAAAATAAAGGCGGAGCCCCTGGCATGCTGCCCATTATCATCAGTATTACTGTGGGCAACCAAGCGGTGATGTTGGTGCAGGGGGATGCCTATGGAATTCATATATGTTTTATACAGTGATATATAGCTCTGCTGGTGAGGCTGTGGACATTCAGGGCGTAAGATGGAAAAAAGGGTTGTAATCACTGGGTAATATCAGGCATTGCATGCTAGGGAAGGAAAACCCATTGTTTGGGAATGTAATTGCGTACTAGTCCAATTGCATTGGGCCTGCTACCTGTGTGCACTTTGTTGGGGAACTGATGTGGGGTCAGCAACCTGCCGAGGTGACTTGCACTACAAATTAGGAGAATTGTTTTACACCAACAGTTCACAGCCAAGCTAGACTTCGCCTTGTTCGTGATTAGCCCACCACTTATTGGCCGTCCCATTTTGTGAATGGGAACTCCAGAAAATATAACCAGGCCAGACCTGATGGACTAGAGAGTACTGAAAGGGGACTTTGCAAGAGTTTCTGTGTGCAGTTTAGCAGAGGATCGCGAGGAGACCCGGTGCAGGGGTCTGATGCGCTCAACGGAGCTGTGCTCAGGAGCCAGAGTAACGGGAGCGAATACAGAGCTCTTGGGGAGGATTCTCGTTACGTTGAAGCTGCGGTCTTAGTGTGTAGCATCGGCTGGAGCCATTTGTTGTACCGGGACATCGGGGGTGATTCGATGACCGGAGAATCCCTTTAGATTATATACAGATCTCAGCCAGGAGGCTACAAGATACTTTTGATCTCTGTTCTCCTGGAAGTCTGGAAAAGGACCGGAAAACGGTTTTATGTTCTGGACTGTACTTTGGGCTCACTGCAGCAATCCTACATGGACTGTAATGCCCAGGAGAACCAAGCCTCTGCGGCATCTTGAAGGAAAGGGACTAGCCGGTTTGCAAGTATTTTCCTACACATTCTGTTTCTATGTTGGATTAATCTGTTGTACCCTGAGAATAGTAAACCAAAAGTATATTAACTCGCTGTGTCTGGTTAGTTGTGACCTGTGTCTCGGAGAAGGCCATAGGGGCTATAGAAGGGTTGAGTCTACCTTACTGGTGGCAGCGGATATTAATGTGTCTGGACACAGATCGGGCATATCTGGCAGTGAGGTACCCCAAGACAAAGATGTTTTCTGAAACAGAATATTGCACTTGAAAAGACAAATGCAAGTCACAATGTTTTAGGATTAGGAATATGTCCTATGCCCCTCCAGCTTTCAGCAAAGAATGCATTATAAATTATACATACATTTAAGAAGGCCTTAAATCTTCGAAAAATCATAAACAATGTCAAAAATGCCATCAACATTAGATGTAGTGCTATGTCCTGGAGAATTATTGATTCAATAAACCACAAATGTTTGTAAAACGGGTTCCATTAATCTTTTCAATGCTTTTCTGGCAGTGCAGTTGTTAAAGCCTGATGTACAGAAGCTCTTCGTTATGTTAACCCGCTTTGTTCCTCTGAACAGCCAGAGCACATGGAAGAACAGCAGTTTTCTGGCCCCAATATCGGTAAAGGGATAAATGCGAAGCAATTAGAATCATGGTTGATGGACCGATTCTTCGCCTGGATAGACTAAGCATTTTATGTGGTTCTCTTCTACCTAATGAGCACAATTATGGAATAATCATATTGTTGATTAAAATCAAATCAAATGCCGTGACCTTCCTACATCTCGTTCATAGACAGATATAACTGTTGAGAACAATAAATACATTATGAATATAACAGAGTTTATAAAATACAAAAAAAGCCTATTCCCCGCCCCCTCATCAACCACTTGACCTGAGGAAGAGAGAACTCTTCAAATCTCATCTTATAATAGCAATTGTTAGTCCAAATAAAAAAAAAAAGGTATGACCTAATACTGAAGTACTCATTAAGGCTGCGCTTATAGCGCTCGCGACAGCGACGCCGCGTCAAAACAAATGCGCTGTCGCGTGCACTTATAGTAAGCGCGACATGACGGAGCGACGGCTTGGTTGTGATCGCTTGAAGACATCTCAATTTCATTTTTCCAGCGACCGCAGCCTGACGTCACCATCACTATAAGCGTAGCCTTACTCTGCACCAACACGGCTATTTCTATTTAACCCATCTACTGTAATATACAGCCATATTCTTCAATCATTCACTTGTGAAAATCCCTACCCCATGTCATACACAGCCGAAAAACAAGTAGAAACCTATTAATCCAAGCGACTATGTTATTTTAGACTAATTATGTTGGAGTGGTACTTTTCAGGAACAGTAAGGCCTCGGCCAGGGTTCCGGCGGGCGTGCGGAGCCGCGCTGAGGCTCAGGGAAAGCGGGTGCTTTCCCTGGCCCTAGACAGCGCGCCGTCCGGGGGCGTGTCGGCGGGCGGGCCATTGACGTCACGGAGCTGGTTCGCCCTCATTGGGCGAACCGCTCACGTGACCGGCCCTGCGCTCCGGCCAATGACGTTACGGAGCTGGTTCGCCCTCATTGGCACTCCGCACTCCGGCAAGCGCTTGATTTTAAAATTTACCTAAGACCTACGCTTCCGCGCTTGCGGAAGCGTAGGCGAGCCCCTACTAAAGCCGCTCCCATTGCGGCTGTAGGGGCTCACAGGTAAGTTCAAGCGCGCCTCAGCACGGGTAAGCGCTTTACCCGAGGCCTAAGTCTGCTAGTCCTGGCCCAATCACAGAGTAATTTGGAGTGAATCTTAGAAGGTCTAAACTTCAAAGCAAAGTAAATCACTGGGGTGTGGTATTCCTTTTGGAGGACACTTGAATATTAAGTCACAGATACAAGAATAGCAGCAGAGAAAACTGTGCTACCCTTTGAGTGCCGGAGGCACCAGAGTCCCACTGCCCCTTCAGCACTCGCGATTGCTCCATCACCGATAACTGAACGGAAGAGTCCTCCTCCTCCTCCACTTCCTCTTGTATCCCGTTCTAGGCTCCAAATCCTATCTCCCTTAGAAAAACGAGCAGAAAGATTACGACGTAGCCAATACGTCATGGAACCGTGGGAGTGCCAGACGCCAAGACGTATTGAAAGGGTATACAGAGTTAGTGGACAGGAAGGCCCAGATCCACGCAGGTTCGTTATTGACTTAACGATACATTAACCTAAGTTAACGCCTTGTCAAGTGGTACTGTGCTTCTACAAAGCTCCATAATGCAGTGCGAAGTGCCATGTTCAGCCAGAACGAGCATAGCGTTAACTAGTACAGCTGTCCGTGCTAAGGACATGCAAAAAAGAGGCGTCCCAGCTGACGTCTCTCCAGAGCTCCGCTATAGTAAACACAGGTGTGTTCCTTTTCGTGGTCTCTCCACATTTCAACTAGTGCAGAGAAGGTGCTTCAGCTTGCTAAAGACTCATGAGGCTACTTTAACAAACAATGGTGAAAAATGTATTAAAACGAAAAGATAGCTGAAAGAGCAGAAACAACTGGAAGAATTGGTAAGAAAAATGATTCTTTAGAAAACTAGTATTTGCATATGATGTAGCTGCTACGACAAGAGGGTCTCTGGCGTACCAAGGCTTGTGCCTTACCAGGTA
This sequence comes from Ascaphus truei, assembly GCF_040206685.1. Classification (NCBI taxonomy): domain Eukaryota; kingdom Metazoa; phylum Chordata; class Amphibia; order Anura; family Ascaphidae; genus Ascaphus; species Ascaphus truei. The sequence goes on from NC_134484.1 coordinate 229,315,113, forward strand.
AGTCTCGAGGCAACTCCAAAGGTTAATTCCCTCTACTTACTCCTGCAATATTTCGGATCTGATGTTGGTGCTCAGAGTGCGGCTGTGCTGATGCTTTCTCACCATTGCCAACCTCACCTGCCTATAGCTTGGCTTCTGGCAAGTGACGTAGCTAGACATTCGTGGGTCACTGGGCAAAAAAAATATTTCAGGGCCCCATTAATACGGACTAGAATTTTTTCTCCCTCCCTCCCATCCTCTATCTCAGGGGTGCGCGCGAGATTATCTGCGGGCGGCGCAGGGTTTACAGAGGCCCACTCACTTCCTGAAGGCACTTAAATTAAATGCCAGGAAATCGGCGAAGGCCTCTGTAAACTTCACTTACCTTGGTTCAGACGGCGATTGGAGACGCGTCGCCATGGCAATGTGCCGTCACGTTGCTATGGTGACGTCATGACGCCCAGAACCAAGGTGGGGGGGAGTCATCATCCCTCCTCATCATCTCCTCTCCCTCCTGCTCATCATCATCATCATCTCGCTCCCATATATAGACCCAAACACTACACCATATACACTCATACCATATACAAATACACATTTATATTCAACATATAATAAAAAAAACTCATTATACAACATATACATGCACATAATGCATGAAACACACATATGCATTACAAGTACAGTAGGGCCCTGGTATACAGTGGATTCCGTTCCAGAGGCCCGCCGCATAGTGAAAATCGCCAGAAAACGGATACGGCGATTTTCACTTCTGGCAATGCGCAAACCGGCATTTTTGCCGTTCTACACATGTGCAACCTATGGTATGCGCGCGCAACCTATGGTATGCGCGCGCAACCGACAACCTGCGGTCTGCTCATGCGCGCCCCCGCCCATTCTGCGCATGCGCGACTGGAAATCCAAGATGGCGCCCCCCTTCTCGGTGCCGCCGTATAAGCGGAACGCCGGATAACGAAGCTGTACACACACACGGAACTTGGAGATGGAGAGGAGCAGCAATGGCGTGCTCTGCAGCTCCACCTGCTGCCCAGAAGTGGTTAAGTAGGAAGAAAGCCCTATGGCTATAGTTACGCCCCTGCTTCTGGACTATAAACAAACAGGGATTATTTAATCTTGAATTTGTTTGTCGAGTAGACCATTTACGAGGGAGAGGGACGTTGTGCATCATACAAAGAAGAAAAAAATAAGAAAAAAACCACGGCTTTCATACTGGAAATAGCACTTTTAAATACTGTAGAAAACATTTTCCTCACCAAGTTTACTTTGAGGAACAGTATTATAATAGTTGTGTGATGTAAATGTATTCAACATTGCAATTACTGCTTAAAGACATTTCCTACCTTACCAATCTTGTATTTTTCCACTGTAAAGGACTACTGCAAAGGTTTGCCAAGCAACCCTGTCTAACAGGGATTAAGCAGCTACTCTCTACTCTACATTCAATAGAGACTTAGAACGCCATTAGTAGAATTAAATACATCTCTTAATAAGTGGGGGGGGTTTTCCATACGTTTTTTTTTGGCAGCATAAATCATGTTAATTTGCTATTTATTCACATTTTTTAAAAAAATATAATCTTCATTGGTAATTTTCTTAACTTGGGGTAAAATATTTTAATATTTTTGGCCAGTGGTGGTAAGGTGCGTGTCAGCTCAAACCCAGGACATACTGATGCGTCATGTCTGGAGTGAGCAGCAAGGGATCCAATCAGTTCTGTAACTTTGCTGTTTGTCAGTACCAAGACCATGTACCATCTACTGCTAGTTTATGACAGGCTTGTCTGAGTTTGACGGTAAACACTTACTGGCTTTGAGCTTCTCACCGATTTGGAGTCAGTCGCAATAAGTTTTAGGATCAGCACTCGGACTTCAAATCGAGCCATAAAAATCAAATGTCATTTTCTCGGTGCAGAACGCCTAAATCTCATCGATTTCAGTATTTGAGGTTATGTAGGCTATAGAAAAAGAAAACACTCCGGATAATAGGAGGAAGTTCACTAGGGCCTGGCAGATGGTCTTAGATGTGACCAGTGAAGTAGACAATAATAGTGCTGCCACTCCAGTGTGTGGAAAACTTATATTTAATAGATCAACAACTTTTGTCCTTGAAGGTTGACATCTCTGATATATACCCCAGTGTCCTGAATAAACTAATATTCACATAGAACATGGTTTGACAGATCCATGTCAACTCCCTTTAATGTAATGTATTTGAATATCACTGGTATCGCTGCCCCCACCTCCTTAAATAAACAATACATTGTATAGCAATACTGTACTGTGTACATGTGCATGCTTCTGATCGTCATAACGCTTTATACAGGTAAGGAACCAAGTCTCCAACATGTTTTATTAGGCTCAAGTCCACAGCCCTTGTAGTTTACCTCATTACGTGTGATCTACAAGAAAAGGTGCTATTAAAATGGCTGATATGGTGACTGCTTTCAGATCTGCTCTACAGCAAAGTATTGATTACCATAATATTTCCCCCCTCAATTACCTCCCTAAGAAGCCTATTTCTCTGATATATTATTGGGCTATTGGGGATTAGTCTTTCAGCCTAAATATATAAGACCATTAAACATATTGTAAATTATAAATTAAAAAAAAGCTATTAGGAAAGTGTACACTTCTATAAAGCAGTAACTTCCAGACTAAGCTCAAACACGCTCACAATTTTTTGCTAAAGAACGCTGCCTGCTTATTTCTATAGCATGCTGTCAAAACAGACTCTGGGTAAACAACGCTTCCTGTCACTATAATGGTTCAACCTTCTGCATTTTCTGTGGCTACAGCACAAGACTTGCCGAGTGCAACGATGTACATGGCTGAATTTAATAATTGTTTGTTGCATCTCAGATTTGACATTGAAAAGAGGAGCTCCACAGCTGTGAACCAAGTCAAGATCTACGTAAACGTGCTCTGTTTCCACAAGCAGCATCTTAATCTCAGCCAGAACTTTTCTTTTAATGGCCTTCATGGCAGCCTTGCTGATCTGTTTGAGTGTGTGGGTGGTTTCTGATCTGTAACCTGGGCTTGTACAGCTTCAGAACCACGCTGCTCTCTGCACAGGATAACCCTCACTCTGGTGGATATGGCTAGATTCACTTAAAATGGATAATTAGGATTTCTGATAAAATAAATATAATAAAATCTAATCAAAGTTTGGAAAGGGTTAAATCTTTTTTTTTTTTTTTTTTAAGAACGCTTCCTTTTAAAAAACCTATTTAAACCGTGGCATTAATTCAGACCATATTCTAAAGTGGTTTGCAAAGAGGAAATGCATGAAAAAGCGTACATTTGAAGACCATACATATATTTTTTTGTAATATAATCATGTTTGACAAAATTAAGTGCTGTCCAAAAATATTTAGTATTAAGAATGCAGTTTTGAAGCCAAATGTGTCCGTTTGTTTCGAAAGTTCGTCAAACTTTGGAATTAACTTTCGAATAGGAGCAAAAAATGAGGCCAACCCCGAGAAAGGCTTCAATGAACATTTTATTTGGTGAATGACAAAAAAAAAAAAAAAAAAAAAACGCAAAACATTTGCAAAAAGTTCACCCAAATGTAAAAAAAAAATAACAATAGAAGACTCCAGCCTGTTTTGAGTTTCCCAGATTTTTTTCCAAATCCAACAGCAAATCGAGTTCTGGATAAACACAGGGGGTCACCTAGGGTGGCACATTTTGGGGGACAGCAGAAGAGGACGACGGCTGACAAGAAGGACTGAGGACCACAGGAGTAGAGCAGCACAGGACGACGGCCGGGGAGGAGCGCGCCCAAGTGGTCCGACCCAGAGCGCGCCCAAGTGGTCCGACCCAGAGCGCGCCCAAGTGGTCCGACCCAGAGCGCGCCCAAGTGGTCCGACCCAGAAGTCTTCACTGACTTCTTGTGACTGCCATTACTCCAGCGCAGCTCCTCGCTGACCAGCCTCCTGTGCCGTCCTGCTCTGCTCCCGCGGTCCTCAGTCCTCCTCTGCCGCCACCCTCCTCCTGCGCTGCTCCATCTCAGACCACCGGAGCCAGGTAGGTGAGAGGATGAGGGGGTGGAGGAGAGGAAGAGGACGAGGACAAGGAGGGTGGGGAGGAAAGGAAGAGGAAAAGGAGAAGGAGGGGGTGAGGGAGGAAGAGGAGGAGGGGTGAGAGGAAGAGGGGGCGAGAGAGGAGGAGTGGTTGAGACGAGAGAGGAAGAGGAGGGGGTGGGGCGCGCGCAGGGCTGAAGGGTCACCTAGGGTGCCAAATACCCTTGCACACCCAGGATAAACCAACACAAAGACAGTTTAGAACCAACATACTACTGAAAGTAATGTAAAGTAAATATTGCTTTATAACAGCGACTGTTGTGGCTGGCGGTTTTACTACCCACCACCAGTACACACTCAAGTGTACCGTTCCTGCTTATTTCCGATCGTTTCTATGCTATCAAAAACGGACAGGCATCCTAAGGACACCTATTGAAGGCCCCGGTTCCTGCACATGTGTGCTACACTCTGCACCACGCTACCACACGTGGAGGACAGGAGAGTGAACAGAGACAGCCCCAGCGCGCGGGTCTGATCTCTTAGAACTGAGATTACCCTTCATATTTCCTATGTGATGCCCTACTCCTGTGATAGACACCAGATCGGGGATTATTAAAGAAATTTTATATGTAAGTTACTAATTTTATTATTTGTTGCTAATACAATATCTATCTCTCATCTTGGTGCGCTTTTGTGTTTTTTCTTGTTTTGTAAATATTACATTATATTCATCAGTGCAACATTTTGGCCATACAAGTTATTATTTGTATTCGTTTTATTGCAAAGGGAAATGTGCTAGAGCAGGGGTGCGCAAACTGGGGGGCGGGAGATTGTGCTGGGGGGGGGGGGGCAGGGGCGGTTGCAGAGGCCCCCCGCTCTTCCCCACAGCATTTAAATTAACTCCTGGGGATCGCGTGAGGCCTCTGCAACTCTTTACTTAGCCAGATTCAGACGCTCTGTGATGTGTCACCATGGCAACACGGGTCAAATGACGCCGCGGGTCACGTGACATGACCACGCAGCATTATTTGATGCAGCTCTAAAGGCAGGGAGGGGTGTGAGTGCATCGAGGCAGGTAAGACAGGGGGGCACAGCAGTAAAAGTTTGCGCTCCCATCGAAGTATGGCAGGACAGCTGCAGCGCTCAGCAACTGTGAGCTGCACAAAAGGTGAGACTGATCCGGGGTTACATTTCATTCCAGCACAATGTATATTTCTGCAGTGCTGTGGTTGGTTACATGGCTGTTACTGTTACCAAAATAACAGAGAACCAATTTATACTGACCACAAAGTACAGTATGCATATAAAACACTCACATTAAAATATCATTGAACTAGTCTTTAAATTGTGCTTGGGTCGATATAAAAGTTTGCCTCCTCTAAACCATTCAAATGCAGTATCCATATAAAATAATCTCATTGAATGCAATGGGGTTTTTTCCCCTTTAATAAATCTGGGGCTAATTTCTGCACCAGTACTGCTCCAACTTTGCAGTAGGGGGGACTTTGCTGAATAACAAACCTTGACCAGGAGGGGAAAAAGCCAACCACAGATCTCATTTAAGTGACTTAACATGAGGTTGAGTTAAGGTCACGTTAAGTCCAAGCGTGCATCTTTTCTCCCGTAAACAGCAGTGCATTAACACTATTGGCCATCCGTGATGTACATGCAAATGGTGTGTCATCATAACACTGCATATCCTCTAAAAGCCGTTATGGTTGATGCAGGGATTTCATGTTACGTTAGTTAGGTCAGCGGTGTGCAAACTGGGGCGTCAGACTTTTCTGGGGGGCACGGCGTTTACAGAGGTCCCACGCTGAGAGGGCGAGGACTCTGTAAACGTACTTGCCCGGCCCCAGTCTGACAACGCGGCGTCAAATGACGCCCGATGCCATGGAGACGTGATGTCACATGACCCTGCAGCGTCATTTGACGCAACATAGAGGTGAGGGGCAACATAGAGGTAAGGGGGGGCGCGACAGAGGAGCAGAGCAGGGAGTTTGCGAACCGCTGAGTTAGGTCATACCTAAACTTGGCGTTACTGATATCCAGACACTGAAATAGGGTCTTTACAGTGTCTGGATGGGGGTAACACCACAGATAGAGGAGAGGAGAGTGCTTAGTAAACTCTATTTCTCAACCGGAGGAAAACACATTTCAGGGTCTGTATCGGAGTAACGCCAACACATTACTGGAAGATAAAACAACAGTACAGTATGCTACAATAACGTTACGTTAAGCCTATTCTAATTAGATGTTTTTGGCAGATGTTTTTGCATATACTTAACTTCAATTTAACGGAGCTCTGGACATGAGCCTTAATGGTTTATCAGTTGAAAAGGAGTGGCTTCAGAAGTATTACGTGTGGCTACAGGGGTCAACAGAGGGAAAGGAAGAGGGCTCCTGAAATTATTATAACTTGCCGTTTATAAAATAGAAGCCTTAAAATGGGGCATTCCTGGACAATTTGTAATTTTTTTAATAAATGCAGCAGCTCCTCACATTTACAGCAATTATATAAGCTGCTGTTCGCTCCGATCTCCTGTGATCGATTGGCGAAGATTCTGCTTCCCAGGTCATGCAATATGGCTGCCTACTTCAAAAGAGGAAGTGCTGTAACTTCCTAAATAGTTGTCATAGCAATCCAAGGAAAACGTACTACATTAAAAAAAATATTAAAAAGGGCATACAGTATTACTGCACACCCGATTTATTTTATAAAACACAATCGGATTTTGACTGCAATGCTGCTCCTTAGACACTGTGTAATCTGTACACCCTTTTAATTGAAGCATGTTCATTCATTTTAAATCCCACCACACTCTCTCAAGGCTGTATATATGCCTGCACTTTCTACTTACTGTACATGTAGTATACAGCACATATTTATATTCTATTTACACACACCGTACATATGATTACGCATACTTTATGGTAAAGACTTGTTTGTGTAAAATCTGCCTCTAGGAGTTTACCTTGACATAATAGCTGGATTATTTTGTGGCCAAAATACGATATGTATTGAGACATAGTCGCAGGATAATGGGCAGCTTTCTGTCTAATTTATAGAAGAAAGCGCAGACTTGGTATGGAAGTGATCCATTCCACAGAGTTGCTGAGACTGTTGGAAAGAAACTCCAGGCCAGAGATTAGTGGTTCTGGTTTTTCCCACACCTGCTCTCCTAATCACTAGAACAGGTATTTAGAGGGATACTTTTTCAGTCTCTCACCTAGAGCCTGGAGGCTGAAGGTATCACAGCTCCCCTGCACCCAGTTCAGGGAGGACGCTCCCTTCACATACTGCAGCATCTGAGGATCTAATGGGACACTGTCCCCAACTCACAGTTAAGGACTCAATGTTATCTCTGTGTGTTATGTTTAAGTTGGTAACTGGCATAGCCAGCCAATATTGCAGATAGGGATATGCATGCGAGTTAGACTCCTGACAGGAGTAGATGTTATTTCTGAGTTTGTTTTGATTTAAAGTGACAGTGTTTAAATATGTGTAGTGTCACTGATGAAGAAATAAAATCGCTGAAGCTTGAGGGCTGAGTGCCCCTTGTGTGTATACACGTTTGTCCCCCTTTTATACAAAACAACCCCTAGAAGACGGTCAGGAAGAGCCTGGGCAAGCGGCAGCGCTTCATAAAGGGAGCAGTTTGGCACAGTATTCACATTGTGAACAAAGAAAATTCAATAAAAAGTTAATGATATTGAATTTCAGGATTAATGCAGCATATTAAATGGAAATAAGAAATAATCAGATGGAACACTTACACATTAACACACAACAAAAATGGGTGGTATTTTGCCCCCCTCCCACATAGCCTTTATTAATTTTAACAGATTTTAAGTTCTAAACTGAATACATTCTTGTATTTTCTAACTTTGGGGGAAATTGCTTTTGATTATTAATAATAGTTTTGTCAGTTCCCGAGTGCCAGCTGTCTATGCATTAATATACGCTCCCACATTCAAACGGACCAGCAGAAGTGGACTTCATAGATACAAGTGTACAGAGTTTATAAAACCTCAGAGATCTCTTCTTCACTGGCAATAAGCTTGATATTACATATGAAGAAGAGGCCTGGGAGGTTTTGAAAGCACTGTACCCGCTACTCCCCTATTACAAATTTCTTCTGTTGGTTCTTTGAAAGGTTTGCATCATTCACAACAAAGCTACACTTCTCCAAGAACAATATGACTGCTAGAACATTGCTCTTTATAACCCCAGAAAATGTGTCAATAAACTTAAGTAGATGTTAAAGAACATAGCAATACCTCTCAGTGTTGACCACTGTGCTGCTTACAAGTGACTGGACATGAATAGAAGCAACAACTTAACCCCATTAACATCCCTTTAAAAATAGACCACTCGTGAGAAATTGAAGATGACCACCAGGTGACTTGCTTTGGTCAATACCGTGCTAAACACCACAAATCCTAGTGCTAGTGCTGCTTAGAGAATCGCTCATGAATGGATGGCTGCAACATTTATTTTTGCATGTTGCAAGACTCTCAGGTTGCAAGGTTTGGAGAATGACCCATTTCGTACGAGAGGATGCCTGCCAAGGTGCCGATGTATCATCCTGCATGTGTCGCTGCAGGGAGGGAGCATTCACAAGCGGTATAACCCAATTCCTATTTTAGTGAGGCACAGCGGCACAGGCTTCACGCTGCTCAGAAGCTGCATTCTGATGGTTAATTTTACCTGATTGGTTTGCAATATACAGACAAAAAAAAAAGAGAGAGAAAGAAGAGAGACGAGGAAACATGAAGCGAAGGCTAATTTTTATAGAACAGCGGAAATGTAATTGTCGCCCTTTGATGCATAATGTGAATTCCCATAATCAGATGCAAACACTTGTCAAAGCTGCAGTTGTTGGAAATAGACATCCCTTTAAAGAACAGCTGGCACATGCAGTTTCTTTTTCTTTTCAAACGGGATTTTCTTTTTAAAGTCTTAGCTATTTTTTCCCCTTTGCACATGACATTTCTTCATGCTGCATTGGCAGACACCAGAAATGTGTAGTCACACAATAACAGAGTGAGCTCTTCAACTATTAAGCAATATACTATGGGTGTACTGAGTACCCGGAATTACCTGGTATATTTCCAGCTACCCGGACATTACCTGGACCCGGCAACTGAGAAGTGGGCCCGGCGCCGGGTAATGCCTTGTTAGCTGAAAATAATCTTATTACTTACTTTTTAGCCAGCGACGGACAACATCTAGGAACAGCAGCAGAGGTCCTGTGGCGGTGGCAGCATCGAAAGTGTCTTCAGCCGGCGTGGGAGCTGCAGGAATCCGATGCTGCCACCACCACAGGACCTCTGCTGCTGTTCCTACTGTAGAAGTCGCCGCCACCCTGCAGCTAAGTGCCAAACCGGGTACCCGGCCGGGTAGAACTATTGATTTTGGCCGGGTATCCGTTACCCGTTTTTTTTTCAAAATCACTATCCGGTACAACACTACAATATACACAATGTTATAGCAAGCAAAAGAGATGGCACAATTTATTTAACATAAGAACACGCTCTCTCTAGATCCTGACAAAACCTACTGATGTAGAATAAATCTTCAAGAATGCATGTCTAATGTCGTATTTTAAAACATTGCAAAAAAAAAAAAAAAAAAAAACAACACTTAAAAAAGGAGCAAACTTATGAAGGTGAGAATTTCTGGAAGCAAGGGTCCCCAGAGCTGAAATTAACATAATTCAGCTCCTGAGAACCCGCTGCTTCAATCCTGTGTAAAATGTAATAAATAAATGTTTAAAAAAAAAATGTGCTTGGATTGCAGCTTTAATTCAATGAAAACAAGCACACTTAAGTTTATTTGAGACGATCAGTAACCAACGTTACTTCCTAGGGTTCCAGTCGGCTTCTTGTACAAGTTTACCTAGGAAACAAAGTGTGCAGTCACGGGCGCTGTCTGCAAGATTATATTGTTACTATGGATTACTCATGGTAATATGGCATAATATTATGGGCCAGATCCACAAAGCTTGGTTAACTCCGTACATTAGTTCTCTTATTAGCACAGGTTAAGTGCTGTTTTAAGCCGTAACGGGCCCTTACTTTACTATAATGGATGGCAGTGCTAATGGTATGCAAGAGAGGTGTTCCCTATAACAACGCAGAACCTCACAACCCTGCCATGTTAAATTAGCACTGCCTTGCTAAATTAGCTTAACATGACTCGCGTTACCCCGTTTTACCTAAAAGGTAGCATCAGCTAGCTCCTGACCCTAAATTATGTTGTTGAAACATGTGGAAAGACACCTGTGCACAAAAAGCAGCACACCTGGGATATATGCAAATAGGTCATGAAAAGCATTTTTTAAGGACTTTCTCAAACCCATATTTCAAGGTCTGGAGGGAGCCAACGTGACCTTTACTGTAGGTATGACCCAATGCATGGTTAAACCCATTAGCAGGGTTGTGAGGATATGCGTTGTTATAGGGAACACCTCTCTTGCATACCATTAGCACTGCCATCCATTATAGTAAAGTAAGGGCCCGTTACGGCTTAAAACAGCACTTAACCCTGCGCTAGTGGACTTTGAAGATACCCGTTGGTACTTAATGTGTGCTGTGCCTTAATGGGCAGCATGTGTCGACTATTTAAAGCCTCGCCCTCTTCCTTTCCAATACAAGCATCTGCTTTCAGAACATGTCTCCCCGCAGCACGTATACTCTTCGGGTGAACCCTTGCAGCCCGCAGCAGGTCTGCCTTGCGAATACTGCATATGGGATGCAAGACATGCAAAGAGAGCTCGTAGGGATGCCACGGGTTGTGTTTGAATAAAGATCTGTGGGGAATCCGATTGGTCGGTTTAGAGAAGTGGTGCAGCTAAAATATGAGCTAGTTGGGTAGGAAACGCTCTTACACAGGGACTGGTGGGTGTTCTGCATCTTCCCACTTACCCTCACTTGGTTTTGGTTTATATAAAACAAACAAAAAAGTTACAATACTAAAAGTAATAAGGGAGCTACAGAAAGGAGAGGGGAACAAATGTTTTTAATCAATTTGAAAATCAGCATTCCTGTTGTAGGTAAGAAATTGTTGCAATAAGGCCGAGGCCATGCTAGGCGCGCAGTGCGTGATGTCACACATGCCTGCCGCGATTTGACGCCCAGGGGGAGGTGTGGCGGGGGGCGTGCCCGTGATGTCACAAGAGTGGTTCGCCCTCATTGGCTGAACCGCGCACGTGACCCGGTCGTCACGCGACAAAAAATGATTTGGTCTGCCTCATACACAGTCGCGCGCTCGATGGTCTGCCTCATACACAGTCGCGCGCTCGATGGTCTGCCTCATACACAGTCGCGCGCTCGATGGTCTGCCTCATACACAGTCGCGCGCTCGATGGTCTGCCTCATACAGTCGCGCGCTCGATGGTCTGCCTCATACACAGTCGCGCGCTCTATAGTCTGCCTCATACACAGTCGCGCGCTCGATGGTCTGCCTCATACACAGTCGCGCGCTCTATAGTCTGCCTCATACACAGTCGCGCGCTCTATGGTCTGCCTCATACACAGTCGCGCGCTCTATGGTCTGCCTCATACACAGTCGCGCGCTCGATGGTCTGCCTCATACAGTCGCGCGCTCGATGGTCTGCCTCATACACAGTCGCGCGCTCTATGGTCTGCCTCATACACAGTCGCGCACTCTATAGTCTGCCTCATACACAGTCGCGCGCTCTATAGTCTGCCTCATACATTCGCGCGCTCGATGGTCTGCCTCATACACAGTCGCGCGCTCTATAGTCTGCCTCATACACAGTCGCGCACTCTATAGTCTGCCTCATACACAGTCGCGCGCTCTATAGTCTGCCTCATACACAGTCGCGCGCTCTATAGTCTGCCTCATACACAGTCGCGCGCTCTATGGTCTGCCTCATACAGTCGCGCGCTCTATAGTCTGCCTCATACACAGTCGCGCGCTCTATGGTCTGCCTCATACAGTCGCGCGCTCTATAGTCTGCCTCATACACAGTCGCGCGCTCGATGGTCTGCCTCATACACAGTCGCGCGCTCTATAGTCTGCCTCATACACAGTCGCGCGCTCTATAGTCTGCCTCATACACAGTCGCGCGCTCTATGGTCTGCCTCATACAGTCGCGCGCTCTATGGCCTACCTCAGAGGCACGGCCTTTTGTTCGCACATGCACGCGGCAAAATGGTTTATGTGATGGGATGTTATTTATTTAATCCTCACAACATTCCTGGAGTGGGTGGTCCGGGGAGTAGGAGAGCCTGGGGTGGTCCTTTGGAGGAATGGGAAGTGACCAGTCACTGACTTGTCATATAGTGTGGCATTAATGGGCAAAGTGGCCACTTATCTGGCTAATGGCTGGCATAACTAGTTGAGGCCGCTGTGTTGTCGGGACCCGTTTCAAATATTATATTAATTTGTTAATTAACGTGGTCAATTTTAATCACTAAATGGTGTGTGTTAATTGGGATGGGGGTGATGGGAGGGGGGTTGACACACACACACACACACACACACACGTCCTATGAATGTATCAGGTCATGTTTCCTAAAAAAAAAAAAAAAAAAAAAAAATAACAACAACAGTCACCTCTAACTATATAATGCCCCAGTGTGAAGATCCAATGCTATTGGGGTGAAGATCCAGGAACGTTTGTCAGCTTCCTCAGGACTTGCTCATGCAACTGGTGTTTCAGGGAAAGAGAAGACTTGTACTCTAGCCAATGTTTTAGCGTGCACAGTCTGTGGGGAACTTTAAAATGCAATCCAATCTCTTTCATAATATGGTAAATTTATTTGTAGACAAACTCCTTATATAATTGCATTATTGACAAATAAGTAATGGAATTACAAGTCAACAAGTTCATTGTAAGTAAAAGGAGCAACAAATGAATTCATTCTTAAATCGTGAAAAAACAATCAAATATGCATAAGATTTACAAAGAAATTTACTAAAAATCCTGACAAATTATGCAACATAAATAGAAGAAGGAAAAAAAACAGAGACAGGTGCTAGGTAAAAATGCATACATGATGCATGAGAAATTGCTAATAAAACCAAGAGAAAGAATGATTTTTACAGCTGTGAAGAGCGCCACAGAACTCAAACATCGTGTTTTAATACTAATTATTTGGGAGTGCACAATACTGGTTTGTTTATAGGGTTCATATTGTATCTAGGAAGGCTCACGGCAACATTTACCTGCAGAAAACTTTGCAGTAACATTCGTTCCTAAATCTAACAGAATGTTCTGACAGAGAAATCAATACACAAAGTAATGATAAAGCAGCGACTGTATACCCCCCTCCCCCACACACCCCCCGGAGCCTATACGAGTTTGACTCCATGCTAGTAACTCGCCCGCTGAGCACGTCCTGTAATTTAAAAATTGTTTTTTTTAAAAGATATAGATTTTATTTTGTTTAAAAATCCTGATTTTCTTAATTTCTTGCTTCAGAGGTTACCATGGTAACCTGTACACTGCACTAGCTCTGGGCAGAGATTCATATTAACCTCCGCGACACTTAGTATTTCTAACGGTTATGTCTCCTGAATGAAGCAAGATTTTTTCAAAATAAACATCGTGTTGGAAAGGGCGAGATGAGCGCTTGTAATGGAGATCAGCGCAGGCAGTGGCGTTAACAAAAAAAAAAAAAGAAGAATCAGCTGAGGAAGCAAAAACACACACAAAAAAAGAGTGCCAGGTGCTTTAATGAATCAAGCTGTAGGTGAACGGCTAGCACATTTTCAGTGCGGCTAGCACATTTTCAGTGCGGTTAGCACATTTTCAGTGCGGTTAGCACATTTTCAGTGCGGCTAGCACATTTTCAGTGCGGTTAGCACATTTTCAGTGCGGTTAGCACATTTTCAGTGCGGCTAGCACATTTTCAGTGCGGCTAGCACATTTTCAGTGCGGCTAGCACATTTTCAGTTCATTAGAACAGGGATGGGCAATCTTTCCCTGCTCACCTCGCCCCGTGCCCCCGACCCCACGTCGCTAGCAGCCAAGGTAAGTCAGTTACAGAGGCCTCGCACAGTGCCCAGGCATTTAATTTAAATGCCTTGGGGGAGAGAGCGGGACCTCTGTAACTGCCGCACAACTCCAATCCCACTCCCCCCCCCCAAAAAAAAGAAATCGTGCGCCCCCCCCAGTGTTAGAAGATAGCTGAAATCGTAAAGTGCAGTTAAGATAAATGCTTAATGCAGAATTAGAACACAGGATGAAAGGATAACACCATTGCTGATTCCATTTCTAAATGTAGAAGTCTAATTCACCCTGACAAATACTTTCCAAACCAGGTTCATCTGAGAGGAACCCTTTCAATCCATCACTGGACCATCTAGCTGTGTAACATGAGTTAATAGATATGCTGGAAAATGCCTAAGCAGTGATCCAGGTGCCAGGATTAGCTAACGTAACCTCAGTCTCTCCAACACCGAATGCATTTCATTTTGTGTCTACACTTGGTGGCAGATTTGGCATGTGGCCAAGCAGAAGCAACACAAACATAACACATCTATCTGCTTGCAAGGCTGCGCTTATAGTGCCTGGCGATGTGACGTCGCTCCGAAACAAATACATTGACTCCGTCGCATGCGCTTATAGTAAGCGCGACGGAGCGATGTTGCGACCAAACATTTTGAAGCTGGGTAAATTTGATTTTTTAGAGACAGTCGCCACATGTGACTGTCTCTAAACCAATCAAATTGTGCGAACCGCCCCCTTAGTGATGTCACTGGCCTTGTCGCCAGCGACGTCGCTAAAAATCAAATGACAACCTTTCACCAGTGGCACCGGCATCGGTCGCGTCGCCAGCACTATAAGCGCGGCCTAAGTTTAACCACTTATAGATGATACTAACCGTCTTTTTAGTTTTAAATCAGCGGTGGAAATGTCGAAACTTTGTGTGAAATCAGCCCAATTTGTTCAATATTCGCTATTTCGCATTTTTGAAAGTGGTGAAAAAGCAGCCCCGCAACTTCACCAAAATTCATAAATGAAGTTCACATTGTCTTTTGATTACATTTGCTTTCAAAAGTAATCTAACACGCAACACCCATTGACTTTTAGCATAACGCA
The DNA here is from genome assembly GCF_040206685.1 of Ascaphus truei. Taxonomy (NCBI): domain Eukaryota; kingdom Metazoa; phylum Chordata; class Amphibia; order Anura; family Ascaphidae; genus Ascaphus; species Ascaphus truei. Next base: position 229,330,212 of record NC_134484.1, read on the forward strand.
AACATTTATTATTGATTATTATACCATTCTCCATATGACATTCTATCTTATATTCAATGCATACTCAGGCTGCGCTTATAGTGCCGGTGACGCGACATTGCGTCAAAACAAATGCATTGCCGCCGTTGCGTGCGCTTATAGTAAGCACAGCGTGACGGCTTGGTCGCAATCGCTGGAAGTCATCTCAATTTGATTTTTCCAGCGACCGCAGCCTGACGTCGCCGGCACTATAAGCGTTTGCCATCAGGGATTTGTTTGCCACTCAGGCTCTGCAGCACCGATTATGGACTTTGTAGTTCTTTGTAGGATTATGGACTTTGTAGTGTAGAATGTTTAACGCAACGTTTGGATGGAAGCCAAACTATTTCCACCAAACCAAAAAAAAGGGGGGGGGGGGAATTAGCAGTCGGTCAACTATGGCAACAAATGTGCACATCTCTACTAGTGACAACGATCACGTTAATGGTACACAAAAAAGATACGAGTCCCACATTTATTAAAAGAGATTAAATCTACCTATTTACAAAAGTAAATGTTTCACTTATCTTGTTCCTGTCAAAACTGACTTTTTGGGGGTCCCTTTAATTCTAATGGTATCTGTCAATTACTGTTTCTCCCCATGATCTCTTTAACCTAATAAATCTGGCTGGTATCATTAGCCAAACAAAAAGGGGCAGTCTCGATAAACAACGTACCTGTACATCACAAAACAGATGAGGTAAAGATAGTCACTAAATGCTGTTACCATGAAGACATTACACATTTAAAAATGGATTTAAATGAACGCCATTAAATGTGGCTCTGCCATTAGTTCCTACTGGTCCTAGGAGGAATTATTCATGCTGCTCGAAGCAGGAGGTCCATCTGGTTTAATTTTAGACTAAATTATAAACTCTGATAACATTGGTGATGTAACCATGACAAAACTAATGGCGTCTTGATAAGCAGCTTTGAAGCATGGAATAGAACAGTTAGGGCAGGAGCACACACAGCGCTACGCCGCGTGGCTGCATGCGCATTTCCGTCTGCTGGGCGATGTGTGAACATCCCCAGCAGATGGAATGATCCGCGAGCGGGCGGGCAAGCGTGTGCGTGCAGGGAGCTGCCGATTCTGTTCACTTTCAGCAGCCAATGCATTGATTGGCTGCTGAAAGTGATGTCACACTGCTGCAGCCTGGAATCACAGTTTTGAAAGACTACAGCTACAGCAGCGGCGATGACACCGTGCTTCGCAGCCAATGGTAGTTTCAACAATGAACACTACCATTAGCCGCCAGGGGTCAGTGACGAACGCGTGCGCGTCGTGTAGCGCTGTGTGTGCTCAAGGCCTTAGGCTAAAGTCTCTCACCAGCCCCTTACCTTCTTCCTGGCTGTGCCCAGTCCCTCCTCGCTCCCAGGCTCACTGTGACACGTCAGCCAGCAGGGGCTACAACAGGTTTGTGATCCCGTGCGGCGACGTGTCACATGGTGGGCCAGGGAGCCAATCACAGACTGGATCCCATCAACCAAATCATATGCCAGCTAGTGTTAGCCAACGGGAGCACATAGGTTTCAAAAAAATGTGTTTGCAAATACTGTACAGCAGTTTTATTGCGTTAAACCCTGCAGCTTGTCGGTTGCTTGCTGCTAGCTTTATTTTATTTAATTTAATATAGTTATTTATTATTATATCTATTTATTATAGTTCTTTATATATATTATAATATTGCTATCTGCTTTAATTTCTTTAATTTCGCCTGCCTGGAGAGCGCCATTTTGGGTGGTGTGTGGGGGGCTGCTGCAGTGCTTGTGTCATGGCGGCGCCGCCGCGCGTCATGGCCGCACCCACACGACCAGTTTTGGCCAGGCTCCCCGCGCCTAAAAAAGCTCCCTACAGACCGCAGATCGCAGAGAAGTGCTGTGCACGTGCCGCCAAGATTACTGGGTCATGGGGATACATCCACCATAGGCTTCTGCAAGGACGTGCCTGTGTGACCTCCTCACTGCATTAACAAATTGGACTTCATCTTTTTTTTACAGCTTGAACAGTGCAAGTTATCATAAGAATTAAAACTACACATTCTTTTCTTTGAATCAATTTTTAGATTTTCTTTTCAAACAAGATTTCAGACTAAACCATTCCCTGCTATGGTTACACTTTGGTGCTAAGGAGGTCTGCACCTCCAACAAAAAGGGATGAAAGATTAACACATTCCTACTATTACATGTATCATTGTGTTGGAAAAAGCCTGACATCTGTCTGGAAATAAAGTCTTAAAATAGTATTTGGCATGCAAACATTGGTCTTTACATTAGTGCAATCATAGTTGCCAATATGAATCACTGGATTTCCAACTCAATACAAATTGTTCATCTGTCTCTTAAGGTTACACGGTTCCTTCTTCGGTCTCAGCCCCCATCATTTATTTACAGGGTTTGAGAATGTTACCTCTTATCATTAATTATATGCTTTCCATATACAGTTCTTCTAATGCATGTAGCTTTGCAAATTGATTTTCTGAAGCGCAAGTTTATACATCCGAGTTTACACCTTTAATGTTGAGGTCTGATGCACAGAGAGGTAAAGGGACTTGCCAAAGGTCAGTCGTCGTGGAAACTGGGATTTTGAACCTACTGTACGTCAACCTACTTCAAAAGGCAGCAACATTACCAGTGACCTATTCCTTATATAGCCCAGTTCCCCTCTGGGCTTCCCTCTTGATCCTCTGCCCCCCCTGGTTCCCCACTAACCTCCGCTGTCGCGTGGGAGGCTGCGGCCGGTTCGGGTGCCGCCGGACGTCAAGGCGGACCCGCTGGTCGGATGGGGAGCGTGGCGTCGGACTGGCGATAAATTAGGGGAATCCTTGATGGAGAAGGATTTAGGAGTGCTTGTAGACAGCAGGCTTAGCAATAGTGCCCAAAGTCATGCAGTAGCTGCAAAGGCAAACAAGATCTTATCTTGCATCAAACGGGCAATGGATGGAAGAGAAGTAAACATAATTATGCCCCTTTATAAAGCATTAGTAAGACCACATCTTGAATATGGAGTACAATTTTGGGCACCAATCCTAAAAAAAGACATGATGGAACTAGAGAGAGTGCAGAGAAGAGCCACCAAATTAATAAAGGGGATGAATAATCTGATTTATGAGGAGAGGTTAGCTAAATTAGATTTGTTTACATTACAAAAGAGGCATCTAAGAGGGGATATGATAACTATATACAAATATATTTGGGGACAATACAAGGAGCTTTCAAAAGAACTATTCATCCCACGGGCAGTACTAAGGACTCTGGGCCATCCCTTAAGGTTGGAGGAAAGGAAATATCACCAGCAACAAAGGAAAGGGTTCTTTACAGTAAGGGCAGTTAAAATGTGGAATTCATTACCCATGGAGACTGTGATGGCAGATACAATAGATTTGTTCCAAAAAAAGGTTGGACATCTTTTTAGAAAGGAAAGGTATACAGGAATATACCAAATAAGAATATATGGGAAGGATGTTGATCCAGGGATTAATCCGATTGCTAATTCTTGGAGTCAGGAAGGGATTTATTTTCCACCTTATGAGATCATTGAATGATATGTCACTGGGGTTTTTTGTGTTTGCCTTCCTCTGGATCAATAAGTAAGTATAGATATAGGATAAAGTATCTGTCGTCTAAATTTAGCATAGGTTGAACCTGATGGACGTACGTCTTTTAAACCTCATCTACTATGTAACTATATGATCTGGTCGCCGAGACTCTGCGGTGACGCGGAGCAGCGGAGCGCCGCCATCTTAATGTGCCCGTGCATGAGCAGTGCGGCTGGAGGCAGTGGCGGCCATATTGGGGTTGGCGGAGGATAAAGGCGATGTGAGCATGCGCAGAGTGCCCCTAGGAGCGGCAGCCACCAGGGGAATAGGTTCCAAGGGAACTACAGTTCCCAGCAGTCCCCGGGGCTGCTATACCACATGATCCACAGCAGCCAATAGGACAGTTAGAGCAGTTAGTCTGTCAGGAGCAGGACAGCAATGGGATAGGTAAAGTCTGCTGGACTAGGCCAGAGTATCCCCCTGTTCCAAACAATAGGGGAGTCAGATGAGTGCCATAAAATAAAGAAAAATCACATGGTGCAATATAGCAATATAATGTGATAGCAAAATAAATACGTGATTTATAGGTGTTCTACTCACAAGTAGAACAGAATATCAAAGCAGAAATCCAACTGTAGGCGGACGCTCACAGAGGTATGCAAGGGAGACTGATTATAGTGAAATTAAATAAGCCTTTTAATGCGCCTTTTCCTTAACATCAGGAAACCATACAAACAAGGGGTAAACAAAGATTCTATTCACTTGTGAGTATTTCTAGTGAAATACTATGCAGTTCACAACTCCCTTAGATAAGCATGTCTCCCAGCCCCAAACATATAGCATGAAATAAGCAGACATAGAAAGTATCATAAATGAAAGTCTTATCTGTTCCTTGTGGTTTGGAGGGAAAATCTTCTCTGTCCCTGGTTGCTACCTTTTCTTCAGGGTTTGTCAGCATTCAGGTTTAGAAGTTTCCCCTGTGTCTTGAAAGCAGCTCTGCTGTTTCTTCTGGCAGGGCTCAAGACTGTTTGTCTCCAAGTTCAGTTCAGATGTGAGCTAAGGAGTCTCACTTCCTGTCTCAAAAGACAGGCTTTTCTAAGCCATCCAATCAGGCAGGTGGTTTTTGTTAATTGACTACCAGCAGTTAACCACCACACTGCTGGATTAGAGGTACATTACCTGAACAGGGATAACTCCCCTGTTACTCCAACACAGTGGCAATTTCTTCCAAGCAGTGTAGATGAGGCATGTGATCCTTCCCGAGCTCAAAGACAGAAGAGAACCATAGTGCAGACAGTTCACAATATTTAATCGGCACATAAAATACAAATGGAGGCTTACATGGTATCAGCAAACATCAGGCATTTGATAAGCAAGGCAACACAACCTACAGTTCGTCGCGAACTTGCTGTGGTTGTTCCCTGCGTCCGCGGCCCCGATTGACGTCACTTCCTCTTCCGGAATTGGACATCCACACTGACACGCACGCTGCTTCCGGGTTCTCTCCCCTACGGATCGTTAAATGGTCCAAAACTCAACGCGTTCCGCTGCGCTTGATTGGCAGCTTCATCAGGAGTACCATCCAGTGCTTTTGTTCTATATTGCAGAGTATCCTCCTTTCAGGTCCCTGCTAGGCCCCGATCATCTCTAGCTTGTGGTGCTATAGGGAAGGACCCACAGATAGGGACGCGCCCCTTATCCTGTTAATGCTAGTACCCTTGTATCAGTGACTGACGCACGCGGTGTGCGTGGCTTGCATCAGGGATCTAAAAGGTGGGAAGCTCTTGCTGGAGGCCAGCCCACGCGGAGGCAGATCTTCGGTGGAACAGACTGACCGTAACTTGACTTTATTCAGCAACCCCCGGGCTGGAGCTCAGGGCAGGTATTTTCCACAAGTGCACCAACACATCGTGGGGCAGCACAGGCCTTTGTGGCCTGGACACGGACACTGGTGCCCCTGCACCCAATTACTGTGGAGAATACATTGCGGGTCCGTATAAGCTATACAGTATAATATATATATATATATATATATATATATGCAAATACAACTGTATGCTCATCTGCATGTCTTAGGCAGGTCTGCAACCCCGCCTTTCCCCATCATCACCCAGCACACAGCACTTCCACTGCAGCAAGGGATTCTGGGAAATGACATGCAAATGAGCACACAGTGTCACTTTTTGCCTCAAAAACCATTTTAAACATGGTTCCCTATAGGCTTAAGCTTGCTGCATGGTCACAGCTTTGAGCACAGCCAGGGTTAAGGTGCATACCCAGAAAACCACCCACAGACAGCTGTTTCGACCTTGATGGGTCTCATCAGTGTGGGGTTGATTTTACTGGGAATGCAAGAAAGGCTATGGGATAGGCTATACCATAATACTGAGTTAAGTTATGGCGAGTAAAAAAAGTGACAAAAACCCTCCACAGGAAAGCAAATATGCAAATACAACTGTATGCTCATCTGCATGTCTTAGGCAGGTCTGCAACCCCGCCTTTCCCCATCATCACCCAGCATACAGCACTTCCACATAGGGAACCATGTTTAAAATGGTTTTTGAGGCAAAAAGTGACACTGTGTGCTCATTTGCATGTCATTTCCCAGAATCCCTTGCTGCAGTGGAAGTGCTGTATGCTGGGTGATGATGGGGAAAGGCGGGGTTGCAGACCTGCCTAAGACATGCAGATGAGCATACAGTTGTATTTGCATATTTGCTTTCCTGTGGAGGGTTTTTGTCACTTTTTTTACTCGCCATAACTTAACTCAGTATTATGGTTTAGCCTATCCCATAGCCTTTCTTGCATTCCCAGTAAAATCAACCCCACACTGATGAGACCCATTAAGGTCGAAACAGCTGTCTGTGGGTGGTTTTCTGGGTATGCACCTTAACCCTGGCTGTGCTCAAAGCTGTGACCATGCAGCAAGCTTAAGCCTATAGGGAACCATGTTTAAAATGGTTTTTGAGGCAAAAAGTGACACTGTGTGCTCATTTGCATGTCATTTCCCGGAATCCCTTGCTGCAGTGGAAGTGCTGTGTGCTGGGTGATGATGGGGAAAGGCGGGGTTGCAGACCTGCCTAAGATATGCAGATGAGCATACAGTTGTATTTGCATATTTGCTATGCTGTGGAGGGTTTTTGTCACTTTTTTTACTCACCATAACTTAACTCAGTATTATGATATATATATATACCACCTGAACCTGCACATGAGAAACGTCGGTTTTTGTATCTTCTATCAAATATAGAAAATTTATGATTTACTTACCTGCGTGCTGTCCCTAGATAGATAGATATATAGATATATATATATATATAGATATATATATATATATAGATATATATATATATATAGATATATATATATATATACTAGCTGAGAGACCCGGCGTTGCCCGTGAGTTAAATTTCCCGCTAGGAGGGGGGGGGGGGGGAAGAGGAGACACACAGTGGACAGGAGGGGGGGACACAGTGGACAGGAGGGGGGGACATAGTGGACAGGAGGGGGGGGACATAGTGGACAGGGGGGGGGGACAGTGGACAGGAGGGGGGGGACAGTGGAGAGGAGGGGGGGGACAGTGGAGAGGAGGGGGGGGACAGTGGACAGGAGGGGAGGACAGTGGACAGGAGGGGGGGACAGTGGACAGGAGGGGGGACAGTGGACAGGAGGGGGGACAGTGGACAGGAGGGGGGGACAGTGGACAGGAGGGGGGGGAGTGGGCAGTGGACAGGAGGGGGGGACAGTGGACAGGAGGGGGGAGAGTGGACAGGAGGGGGGGAGTGGACAGGAGGGGGGGGGGTTGCTTAAAATTTCCAGGTCCCTCCTCTCCACTCCCCCTGTATGTTTCTCGGCTCCCCCCCCCTGTCTCCGCTCCTCCCCCCCCTCCCCATGCGCAGCTCCGGTCCCCACCCTACAGTGTCTGACACACACACACACACAGTGTCCCACACACACAGTGACACACACACACACACGTCACCTTTCCTTCCGGGCGCCGCCATCTTAGGCACTCGGCGCCACGAGGGAGGAAGGGGGTCCTTCCGAGCGCCGCCATCTTAGGCACTCGGCGCCGCGAGGCAGCTGCAGGCTGCCTGCCCACTGCCTGTCCCCCCGCCGGGGAGGGAGGCGAGTGAGCGCTGGGGAGGGAGGTGACTGAGCGCCGGGGAGGGAGGCGAGTGTGATGGGGGGGAGGGGGGAGAGGACAGAAAGAGAGTGTGTGTGTGTGTGTGTGTGTGGCCGAGGGGGAAGAGAGTGGCAGTTGGGTGACGCCAGACCCACCAATCTGATTGGTCTTTAGCCTCTGGCCAATCAGATTCACTGCAGCTAGTACCAACCTTTCGATTTATTTATGTATATTTATGTATATTTATGTATATTTATGTATATTTATGTATATTTATGTATATTTTTATATATATATATATATATATATATATATATATATATATATATATATATATATATATATATATATATATATATATATATATATATATATATATATATATATATATATATGTATCAGTACCGTGTTAGCCGAGCTTCAATAATCAAAAAATAAATAGCTTCATTCATTGTAACATCGCCGGAAGAAGAGATCAGTGTATCTCGAAAGCTCGCACAAATAAAAGCATTTCGTTAGCCACAGAACGGTATCATCTATTTATTTTTTGATTATATATATATATATATATATATATATATTTTGTGTGGTCATGGTTATTGTTTAGTACCTTCCAGTAAATACAGTTACCCATACTTTGTGTATGTATTACTGGGTAAATTGTCTTGGGAGGGGCCATCCTACTGCATAAGGATCTCTCTCAGGTGGAGGCACTGTTAGTAGATACTGATACACACACCCCAGGCTCCCCATGGCAGAGGATAAGGCCTGCTGTTTGCCGTACAGGAATAAGCAGCACACAGTCACCCTGACACCGGGGAAAGGGGCTATACTTATAACTTGGCGCAGAGGTGACTTCTGGAGGAAGAAAGGCTGCAAGGGAATGAATGGAAATATAAATAATATATATATATATTATTATTTTTTCAACACACAGCACTGCATGTACATTGCTGTAAACTGAAGAACAAATGATGCACAAAATGACACAATTTTTGGTACTTGAGAAACAAAAAGTATTTTGTCCACCAGCAAGTTGGTACACCGAGTGAGTCGTGCAAAGCCATAAAACCCCTTACAACGCTTTCAAGTGGCACCAATATAGGCAAAAAAAAAAAAAACACAGGGTTACAATTTTAGCAGTATGTATAATCAGGGGTGACGGAAAGGAGAAAATGAAACCAACTTACCGTAGTTTTATTTTCCATGGCAGTGGGCACCGTGGCGCGTTAACTCTATCCCCAGCTGAGTAGGACAGGGAATTGAATTCTTGCAGGTATGCCATAAAAAACACACACATATATATATATATATATATATATATCATATACAGGGAGGGTAACTATGTGCCACCGCCATGGTTCCAGGAAAAGAAAATTACGCTAAGTTGGTTACATTTTCTCCTTTCTTGTTCACCATGGCAGTGGGCACAATAGGGACATACCCCAGCAGTATTATGTAGGGAGGGAAATCAAAAACCCAAATGCCAATATCAGTTTCAACCATTTTATACGTCTTCCACTTTATTTTATTACAGACTGTAGTACTTTTCGACCAAAGCTTACGTCAGCTGAAGCCTGAATGTCAAATCTGTAATACTTCATAAATGTGTTGAATGAAGACCACACTGCCACTTTGCAGATAGGTGCCGGTGATGCTTGTGCCTTGAATGCCCACAGTTCTCGTTGAGTGTGCCTTTAAATTCAACGGCGGATTTTGTCCATTGTTTTCCTACGGTTTTCTGATACATGATACAATCCATTTGGATATTGTTGCTTTGGACGCGGCTTGCCCCATCCTTGGTCCTTCTGGAATGATAAACAGCCTGACTTTCTTGTGTCTTGCACCCTATCAATATAGGCTTTTAAGCACCTCACTACGTCAAGATTGTGCAATCTTTCTTCTATATTATTACCCGGTTTTGGGCAAAATGAGGGAATTACAATTTCTTGGTTTATATGAAATTGAGAAACTACTTTTGGTAAGAAATGGTATACTGGTCGCATCACTGCTTTATCTTGGTGGATGACCAGAAACAGTTCTTTACAAGACAAGGCTTGTAATTCTCCCACTCTCCTTGCTGATGTAATAGTTATAAGGAATGCAACCTTCCATGATAACAACTAGGTTGGAAAGGCTGCATCGTGAGAACATCCAGTACTAGTGATAGATCCCATGCTGGCACTCTATTCTTGATTTGCGGTCTTAACCTCTTGACCGCTTGCAAGAACCAAATACAGAGCTTTTCAGTTGCTAGATTCTTCTCTAACAGTGCTGATAATGCAGAACTTGCACCTTCAATGAACTGAGGCCGAGTCCTCTATCAAATTCTTCTTGTAGGAATTCTACTAGTGTCACAGTATTTGTTAACACACAAGTCTCTGAAGCATAACCAAATTCGGTAGTATACCATTAATGTAGATTTCTTTCTTTCTTGCTTGAGGGTTTTTATTGTTCTCGTAATGTCTTCCACTCAATCTCCAAGCTGCCAATGCCAATTGGCAGGGCTCTGGGTGATATACTGGTCCTTGTTGTATCAGTCCCCGAATATTTGGTAGATGCCAGTGTGTCTATTGCCATCTTTATGGAGGTGGGCAAACCATGGTCTCCTTGGTCAATATAATACCACCAGTATCACCTCCGCTTGATCGGTCTTGATCTTCCTCACTATCTTTGAAATGAGAGGAATTGGAGGGGAAAGATATGCATGTTTGAACTGTCACTTGAAACTGAGGGCACCTGTGTGCCTTGTACTGGGATGAAAAGTGCCTTGCACAATAATTTTCCACCTTTCTGTTTTGGCGAGTAGCCATCAGAGCTATTTTACCAATTTGCGGAATACTTGGTTGTCTAATGACCATTCTCCCGGGTGAATTAGGATGCGACTGAGAAAATCTGCTGTAATATTTCCTGGCCCTGGTATATGTATGGCTCTTATATCTGTAACATAGCCTTCTGCCCACGATAGAATCTCTGATGTTAGTTTCATCAGTCTTTTGCTCTTTGTTCCTCCTTGCTTGGCTATATATTTTACCACGGCCCTGTTGTCGAATTTTATTTGTATATTTCCATCCTTTACATGGCTTTGTAATGCTTCCAGTGCTTTCTGCACTGCCTTGAGTTCCAGCAGGTTTTTCCAGAACTGCTGTTCTTTGATAGTAGATCTCCCATCTGGGCTCCCCAATCTGCGCTGCTTGCATCTGTGGTGATTTTTACCCATTGTACCTGGTGTAACATGTCTCTTTAATAGGTTTTGGGCATTTTCCCACCATCTTAGTACTTTCTTTGTGTGTGGGTATATGCATTATTCTTGTTTTACCTCCTTGGGATCTCCGTTGCACTGCTGTAAAAAAAAAAATTGTTGTAATTGTCTTATGTGTAGACCTGCCCATTTTACTACATTTAGCGTTCATGTATATTTTCTTAGCAGTCCATGCTGCTGAGGAGATGTTCGCTGTTCTGAGCGTTCTTGTCTGGATTCCAATGTCTTGGACCCTTGAGTATGGTAATCGCACCACTCCTTCTGCCGTGTGAAATTCTACTCCCAAGAATTGTAAAGACTGTGTTGGTACTAGTTGGCCTTTGTCTATGTTTACGATCCAGCCATGCTGTTCTAGAAAAGACACTACTATGTTTCTGTCTTGTAGCAGTTTTCCTTGTTTTTGTGATTTTTTCAGAATATTGTCTAGATATGGATACATTTATATGCCCCTTTTTCTTAATTCCGCTATCAATGGAGCTAATACCTTTGTAAACGTTCTGGTTGACGTTGCTAGTCGAAAACGGCAGTGCCGTATGTTGGTAGTGTTCCTGATTTATTGCAAATCTGAGGAATTTTTGATGTCTTTGCTATAGGAATGTGTAAATAGGCATCTCTTAGATCTATTGATATCATCCAAATCGTTTGGCTTTACTTCTTGGATGATGTTTAGTGAAAACATTTTGAACTTTATTACCTACAAGTAGGTATTTACGGTTCTTAGATCCAATACTGCTCTGCAACCTCCTGATGCTTTTTCCACCAAAAACATCTTGAAATAGATCCCAGTTCTCCTCTATCTTCGAGGAACCTTTGTTATTATGTTGGCCTGCAGTAACTCCTTCAGGCTAACTCATTTGTTTTCATTTCTGTTTTGTCTGTGTATATTTTGTCTTTAAGAATATATCCCTTCTTGGAATGTTTTTGAACGCCAGGTGGCTCTGACGAATCACACTCCCCTTCGGTCGCTTGGTGATATATCATCTCCAATTCGTCTGATGAAGAGTTTCTCACTCTATCCAGGCTGGTCTGAGACCTTGTTCTCTTTTGCGCTGGCTTCACTGTTGCACCGCAGACTCCACACTCTGCTTTACTGTATCTTTCATCCATACTAGGAAAGTATTCATGTGCTCATTTCACTCTCCTGCTGCTGCTTTAAGGCAGTCTGAAGAAAAGCTTCTTGGCTTCTAACGCTGGCTTTTCACAGGCTGCACACCATTTAGTTCTTTTAGCAGCTTTTTTCTTCTGATACAGGGACTCTAATGCGCCCATAGAAATTCCTTCTTCCGGTTGTATAACCATAGTACCAAGGTGAAACAATATTTATTTCAGTTCCATGATATCAACTCTCTTTTATTCTCTAGCAAACTAAGCTAAAGACTCACCTAATTTTTGTAAGCGACCCTTTACTTCCTCCAGCTTCCATGCTAGCCTCCAAACTTCTTGCAGCTGATTTCTCCTGTCTGCCGAGCATTCTATGCTGCGGCTGCTTCCAAGATCCCTACAGCTCTGTGTGCCATCGCTCTGTCGTCAGCGTCAATCCGTCCAATCAGAGCGCATGGCTTTCGCGCACACACACTCACCTGTGGGAATGTAGCACGCGCACATAAGAAATTGCGTGTGCTATTCTTTTAAATGGGACGCCTTGCCGGTCTGTCTCCCTCACTCCGCTGTATTCTCAGACGCATTTGTGGTAAATATTATCTGAGCCTCCGATCAGCTCTACAGACCTGCTGTCTGCCCGCTACCTTCCATGACGCATACGCGGTTCTGCCCGATTGCACAGGCCTCCGTCTTGCTACTACCCACGATACGTCAAACGGAGCTTCAGGGGAAGAGAGGCTGAGAAACCCTGGCTTGACTGCACCAACTACAGTCCGGTGAGTCTTTTAAAAAAAAATAAACTCTACTACTAGCTGTAGGACAGGAAAAAGACTATCTGCAGGTAGTGGGAGGGGCCATTTATGGCCTACCTGCAAGAATTCAATTTCCTATCCTACTCAGCTGGGGATAGTTAACCCTACGATGCCCACTGCAATGGTGAACAGGAAAATATCAAATACTTTAGGAGTCAGACATCATTTTTAGGGGCCAGCGTTTTATTAGGCGTGTGCAGAGCGTGGAGTTTCGGCTACCGCGCTGCCACTCCCCAACTGTCATCTGTGTCACTGCGTATCCAAGTCCCTGCTGAAGAGAAACATCCCCATAACATGATGTTGCCACTACCATGCTTGACAGTTGGGATGGTGTTGACTGGGTGATGAGTCAGAGTTCACACAAACAAGAAGCCTGTCCCTAGGCAAAGCTGGGCTGTATGGACAGGTAGCAAGAAGGAAGCCATTACTCAAAGACATGTGAAAAAAGGTTTTGTGGTCAGACAAGAAAAAAAAATAACTTTTGGGTTTAATTTCCAAGCATTACGTCTGGCTTAAGTCCAACACAGCACATCTCCCAAGCAACACCATCCCAACTGTCAAGCATGGTGGTGGCAACATCATGTTATTGGGATGCTTCTCTTCAGCAGGGACTGGGAAGCTTAGGATAGAGGGGAGAATGGATAGTGCAAAGTACAAGCGAATCCTTGCGGAAAACCTGTTTCACTCAGCCGAGACTCTGAAACTGGGGAGGAAATTCACATATCAGCAGGACAATGACCTGAAGCACAAAGCCACACTGGAGTGGTTGAACAAGAAGAGAATACATGTTCTTGAGTGGCCTTGTCAAAGTCCTGACTTGATTCCAATTGAACATTTATGGCGAGACTTGAAGATTGCAGTCCATCAACGATCCCCAACAAACTTATCAGAACTGGATCAATTTTCCGGTGAAGAATGGGCAAAAATGTTACCACCCTACTGTGCAAAGCTAGTACTAACCAATCCAAAAAGACTCACAGCAGTAATTTCTGCAAAAGGTGCTTCTACCAACTATGGACTTAAGGGGCTGAATACTTATGCAACCAGTACATTTCATAGATTTCCTTTGCCGACATTTTATCTCATCCTCGTATAACAGTGTTCAGTTTAACCACTACAGCTTTGTATATTTGAATTCAAAAGTTAATTTACAAATAATGTATGCCATTATTGGTAGAGGTGAATACTTCTGCAAACCACGATCAGTATAAATGTAAGGTGTGTGTGCATCAGTGCATGTTAGTGACAAGCCAATGTGTGCAGTGTGGTTAGAGAACATCAGATTGCTGGCATTAGGGGCAGCAGTTATTGAAAGCAGATTGCACCATTAACCCATTTGTTGCATTTCTGGTCTGACAAAGCATATATCTTGTCAAAACAGATCCCTTCACCAACTCCAGCTCTTAACACCGCTTAGTAAATATGGCATAATGTCTCCGACCAAACACCTGAATCTCAACTACTGTTCATGGCCACAGATAAGGGAATATGGTCACATATGCAGAAAAATCACATGAATCAGTCAGGGAATACCTGTGGGAAACAGATGCATGGTTAAGAGTTCAGTAGGTGCTTTAAAATGACATACTGCTCCATTTGGAAGATAGGTGGTGAGGGAAAAGTTAAATGATATGACCAATCCATAAAGATACTCCCGAGCTAGCTATTGGAGCAGAATTAAAGTGTGCTTCTCACCATACAAGTTGTTTGAATTGGCCAGGACTACATGGACTGCATACAATTCTCATTACTATTTCTTCAACTGCATAAAACCGAACCACTGTAGCATAATACAACTCATATTTTAAATATCAAGACTTCTAACACACTCCTACAAATTTTCAAAGAAGCAGACAATGGCAAAAGATCAGATGGGATATTCCCACGCTGTATAACATACCATCTCGGTATACCTCAGAATATCAGTTTCTATAGGATTCAATGGCAATGCTGTCGTGGTACATCACAATACATCTCAACATCACACCAGAGAGAGCAAAGAAGCCCGTTACATCTGTACTCTTTCTTTAAGTACTTCAGTGCTTTTGCGATGCCCCTTGACCAATGAATGAGGTTAAGGTACTCATGTATACATACACAATCCCTGTAAGCTCTAACCCCAACACCATATATATGTGTGTGGCAAAAGGAGTACTATTGGATGTGACCAAAATGTATACAACAAACGACAAAAATTTCCAATGCTACATCCAATATATATATATATATATATATATATATATATATATATATATATATATATATATATATATATATATATATATATATATATATATAGTTGAATACTTCTCTGTTTAGCTTCTCATAAGTAAGGGGTCATTTAGTTAAACTCTTTGGCCAAAGCCTTATAAATCTACAGTCATGTCATGACCACTTTACAGGGCCTAACACCAACTGATCACAGATAGTGTTAGGACCTTCAAAAGAGCCATGTCGGTGTGGCTGCAGGCTTATAACACTTTGGCCAAAGAGTTCAACTAAATGACACTTGTGAGAAGACAAACAGAGAAGTATTTAACTATAGATTTTTTTGTCTTATTGGATGTAGCATTGGAAAATTTTGGCCTTTGTTGTATATTCCTGTATATTTCATACTTTTAAAACCTGTTATGCTAGTCGTAAAGGCCTTCAGGCACCTTTACCTTAAGCCTATATGCACTATTTCTGCAAGAGTGTAGAAATGTCTTCTGTTACAAGTAAAAAATTAACCTATTTAAATAATGTTCTGCTTTGAATTTCAAGAAGTGCAGATCTCTCTACCGGCTTTTTTGCACACATTGCTCCTCATTTAAGCGTAACAAAAGAACAGAACACAAAGAAAAAATATGTTAACTGTACGGATGCATGTATAGAGAAATATATATATATTTTATATTTGTAGTATGCAGCAAAACACCAACTGTCTTTATACTTTTATGACTTGTGATATATGCATACTAACACCACGAGGAAGGAGTAGAAATGATCAGGAAGACATTTATTGCCATGTTCTGTAACCTAATTTAATGAATGAAAATCTCATGTTATTTACAACAGGAAAAGAAAGGTCTGGATTTTTAGAGGGTTTTATTTTTACAGCCACTGCAATCTTACACCAATCCAACTGTTTTGTCGGTAACAAAATAACCCAAATGCCCTGAATAATATTTCCGTGGCATCTACAACCATCAATCAAACATTTTCAAAATACCAAGAAAATGCGGTTTTAAAAAAAAAACAATTTAGGTTATTTACAGCTACAACCAACTGCCCCTATGGTATTTACCTCGAGGCACCAAATGTTGGGTTGATATTGAGGTTGCAGACGTGGACCACTTAGAACTAGACACTCTCCTGCAGTTAAGCATGCTACAGAGGCAACTATTTATCTCACATAAGGTTGGCATCTCACAGTAGGCATCCTCTTTTGGTTTGGAAGATGGGGGAAGTGCCTTCTGAAGTTAGGCTCTTTAGAATAGGAGAAACAGAGCAGTACAGGCTCCCAGAGGGGAGGCCTGTGTCCCCAAGGGGTTACCCAAGTGGCATGGAGAAGCAGTAATACGAAACACCTTTGACTCATTCCCATGGCGAGCATCCCCAAGGAATGGGTGAAGCATCCTTTAAACGATGTACCCCTGCCACCCCAGCTCTGAAGATGCTCTATGGGATGGGCAGGGCAAAGCAGCAGAGATCCAGATCCCCTTAAAAAGGAGAGAGGGAAAAGAAAAATAGTGATTTGGGTCCATGGACACCCTCCTTTAATGAGCATCCCAGGGGAGTATAAGGTGGGGCCCAAGAGAAAGTGATCCCCACTGCCATCCTAACACTGAAGCAAGCGCTACTACAAGAATGGTCAGAGTTAAGTTATAGAACAAAGGTCTGGTTGACCAACAAGATAAATAAAGGGGTAACCCAAGCAGGGACATAGAAAGTATCATGAGAATAAGTAACGAGAAAGAAGTTGTCTTGTATGTCCAAGTAAATAATTCAACCATTTAAGGAATGTACCTCTCGAGGAACACAGTAATTCATCTGGGGAAGAAATTGTACTACTACGTGATATAAATAATGACCATCTTGCTCATAACTATAATGTTCCTGTCACCCATCTTATTCTCCATCATCACCCAGCACCCTGATAAGGTAAAACACTGAAGCCACACACATAGCCTATCCGATGTAAACTCCCTAGGAGCGCGGCAGGGAGGGTTACAAAAATATTATAGAAAACAACCAAGATCACAAAGAAACACAGACAATGGGAGAAATATCTGGAGGAAACTTTAGATTAGGAAGACTGGGAAGATATTGTATTGCATGTCTTTATTTATATAGCGCCATTAATGTACATAGCGCTTCACAGCAGTAATACACGTTGTAATCAAATAAATAACAGATCACGGGAATAAGTGCTTTAGACATAAAAGTAACATTAAGGAAGAGGAATCCCTGCCCCGAGGAGCTTTCAGTCTAATTATTTGGGAAGCAATCTCCAAACTTTCACTGAAAACCTCAATTAAAAAGAATGGGTACAAAATGTTATACAGATAGCACTTTACCCCTGATCATTTACATAAAATCTATACCAATGTCCCGTCTACTTGTTTTAGGGGCAGTGGTCAGGCGAGGACGATGCTATATACATGGTGGCAGTGCCCTTCAATAGCCAAACTCTGGAATAAAGTATATTCCATCATAAATCTCATCTTGGGGCTCTCCCTTACCGAAGATCTGTGATCAGCACTTTTAAGTAGACCCATTGAAAAGATCTCTGAGAAAAATACTGATCACTCACTTTTTCCCTCAGCTACACGATGCTGCATTGCAGCTGCCTGGATGAGTTGTGTGCAATTAAGTGAATCTCTTTAAAGTCCACGTTCTAGTGTCCTCACCCGTTTTGCTGATTCACATGCAGTTCACAGTTTGCACCCGCTATCACTTACGTTAATTATACCTTAGTCTACTAGTACTGCATTAAGTTGATCACTCCCCACTCAAACATCCCCCATCGCCACCCATTTCTACTGCCTGGAAGAAACCAGCACCTAACAACCTAATGTTTTGTTTTTTGTTTTTTTAAACGCCTTTCGCATATAATGTGTATGGGAAAAATGACCAGCTAACCCAATGACATGCAGAATAAATTACAAACTATATGGAGTCCCTATGTTGATGGCCCAAATTCCTATCCATCTGATGACCCATATGCACTTCATTCTGTCACTTGGACACTCCAAATTGCCTCCAGCCTGGCCTGCCTCCTCCCACTGCTAATGAACCTGCTAACAATACTGTACATTATCTTATACTGCATTTGTATGCTTTTTAATGTACATTTACTATGATCAACCAAAATGCAAGTATCCCATTTACCCTTCTCCCTCCTTCCCCCCCCCCCCCCCCCACTTGATTTATGTACCCTTCCACAACCCCGGTCTGCACTTAAAACCAAATAAAGTAGAGTTTTAAAAAAAACTTTTTACGTTGAACCAGTGTGGTAGTCAATGAAACTCTTCGTTCAAATTTACTTAAGTCCACAACCCGGAAGAAATGGGAAAATAAAGTACATTATATAAATACATACTTGAAACCAAAAGGGTGAGTGGGAGACTGGAATGTGAATACCTCACAGAACAAGTTATTCCTGTAGACTGAATTAAACACACAGGCCCAAGAGCTTCAGTCAAACTGTTTGTAGGCTCCTGAAGCAACAGAAGAGACGGTCTTCATCAAGATGTAAAATCGCAGTGGCAGAACATGAACTGAAGACCTCATTCCACCCAAAAGCATGCACGAAAACATTATGGAAAGATTAGGCAAAGATTGTAAACCCTCACCAAGGAATTTGATCACTATAGAATCAATAAAAAGTTCTTAAAATATTTTTGAAAATAAAATGTATTGATATCCCCTACATTTATCCTATTAAATATACAACTGCCTTCACCTTACTGTTCCCATCAATGTATGTGTGGAAGATGCATGCACTGGGGAACTTGTAAAAACCTTATTAATACAGATTTAAATACTCAGACCCTTTACAATGTAACTTTAGAGATTAAGTTATGTATGGGGTGCTTAACAGATTACGAGTTTCCTTAAATGAAAGAGCTGCATCTACATTGTATGTCTAGATCAAAAACACATTTGTACATCATCCAATGCTTATATGTAGCCATGGCTGGTCCAGACTGCCTCTCTGCCTCCTGTCACGTAAGTCCTTTGTAGCTACAGGCTGTGGCAGGCTATCCAATGGATTTGCTCCCCCCCCCCCCTCATGCTGACTCTCTGAGTGAGAGAAGAGGTGGTGCCACAAGGGTCTGTGTATAACCAATCATCCTTCTGGTGCATTAGAGAGAGGAAGTGCTAAATTATAGGCAGTTCTCTTCCACCCCTCCTAGGGAGAGGAGGTGTGTGCTGCTCCATCCGGCTGGGAGTCATACATGCAGTCAGTCCATCATGGCCTGACTGAACAAGAGAGATTATAGGCCTCCAGTCTACCAGAGAGCCAAAGCACCATCCAGAGGTCTGGGGACCCAGATCAATCCTCATGCATACGCTGTACTGCTAGTAGTGGCTGCTACAATAAATCATCCTTTTTATATACCCCTGCCTGAGCTCTCAGTCTATTGGGTAGGGGTATGGATGGAATCTGCCCTAGTGGGGGACCGACTCTGGAAATCCTGGAGCTCACTTGAGCTGGAGGCGCCGACAGTGAACATTGAAGACCCACAAAAGCCTGTCCTGTCCCATCATGGACCACTCAGCTCTCCTGGACCCTCACAGGAATGACCGCACCACAAACAGCAGTAAACAGCAGTAAACAGCAGTAACATCTTCCAGAGAGGGGGTTGAACTGTGTTCCGTATATATTAAGACCTGTATGTGTGGGATTTAGTTTGTACCACTATCATTCCACCACCATCCTCTATGAGAGTAGGACTCAAATTCGAGCAATATGTTCCCATTTTTAGGCTGCAATCCCCAGTTGCCATAAATACCCTAAACATGTCACTGCCATTAGAACACTTTAGTCCAACGGGAGTTGCTGCTTTAAAAAAATAAAATAAAACAACAGCAGCACATGCCGATTGCCTTCTTTTAGCATTTTATGGTTTTTCATATAACTTTTGGAGATCTTCTTGCTCTTCGCAACACTGTTTTAAAATGTGATGCTCAATGCAGGAGAATGGATCTGTTTGTAATATTATGTGTCGCTGAGGTTACAATGGAACTCTTCCCAGAATGCAGTGTAATGGTTACTATGGTAAATTCAGACACTAGAGGGGAGTAAAGAGAGCAGGACATTACGATGCAGTAAGATACCAACATTGTAGGAGTTAAAACTCCCTAAAAACAAATCTGCCTGGAAATGGATGAAAACTAGGTGCATAAAAGTAATCATTATCACTTATTCAGACATTCAGGAAGTCACAAACTGACTAATTCCCCTACTAAAAGCCACTTTATAAGTGTAGCAATGTCTGGTTTTGGCTACTAATCTGCCCTGCCTAGCATGTCCTGGTATCAGTGCAGGCAGTGTTAGGGCCCAATCTGGGTTTTCCCCTGCAGTGAGCAGCTCCCTTGAGTGACAGGGGGGCAGGAGGGGGGCAGGACAAGGCCGGTGTTCTGCCCAATCCTGGGCTTAGACCCACCCCCCGGGTACTTAAGGGGCTGCACATGTAAATTTAGTCAGTTGTCTCTCCCCTGAGAGACTGTCCCACAGAAGTGTGCGCAGGGCTCTGGCCACCTTCCATTCCCTCCCTTATGGGAGTGGGAGTGAGGACTATACCTCCTACTCCACCAGGGAGTAGGGGAAGAGTTAGGACTGACCTTTGGGGCCCATGCCTGGGAGTTGAGTCCAGGGACCCTCCTGAGGCTTGGAAGATAAGGGAATCAGTTAAGGACTGGACTCTGTATGCTGTATCCTGTGAGTTGCAGAATAAGGCTGTGTCCCAGCTAGCGCTGAGCGCGCTTAGCGGGCGGCGCTTGCGGCGGTTACTTACATACATATATCTATACAAGTCCCCATGCATGCACACACGCTCACCGCTTAGGTAAACAGAAAAATCTAACTTTCCCGCCCGCTTAACTACCCACAATGCCCCCTCCCGCGTAACTGCAGGACACCATGCTCATGCTTGGAGTGCTCTGCAAGCATGAGCGCGCTCAGCGCCAGCGGGGACTCAGCCTTAAGCTGTTCTTGTTTTACAAAATATACTCCTGCCTCAGACTACAAATCAGGGGAGTATCAGAGGGTTCTCCTGCGGGGATTGTCTCCGGCACTCCTGTAGCCTGGACGAGATGGAGGCACTGGGCTACCGAGAGAAGAACTAAACATCACCCCAAAAGCCTGTCCTGTCTTCCCCATACCACCGCGGAAAGCTCAGCATCCTGTGACCCTAGCAGGTGCCCAGCACTACACACCCTGTAATATGCAGATCTCCCACGGGGTAGGGGGAAACCTGTTACATAAACTAAAATGAAAAAGCAGCTGCCAGCCTGCGCCATTATTAGTTTCTGTAAATCCCATACAATACCATACTGCAGAAGTACCTACACCAATGGGTTTTTGGGAAACCGCTGAAAACGAAAAATAAACAAACAGATACAACGTACTGTGCAAGCGGATGTGTTCCAGTCACCACTCTTCATTGAAAAAGGTAGAAGAGAAAGAAATTGGAATGTATTGTTTAGTAAAACTGCCTACACTGTAAATTCCTTGAGGCTCCAAATCCTGCCTCAAAACTTCAGCGATAAAAATGACACTTCTGCTGACTTACAACTGTGGATTATGTTTGAATATGCAAATGTAATGTTATACTGTACATTCTTTATTAGCATTGACACAATGTCATTGTAAAGATACTGGATTTTACAGTGCATGGTTGCGTACATATTGCATAGCAAAGAAGGGTTGGGAGCCGTGTTGCATACACATTTTTTAGAGACATTAAAGTGACGTTGTGTACATAGAGATTTCCCCAAGCATATCACTAGATGCGCTCACACTATCTATTCTGCCATAATTGGTAGCCTATGGCTGCAAATTAATGTTTTGGATTAGTGTCATAAAATATTCATCAGTTTTACACAGAGACCTGTAAAGGTTTATACACTTACATTCTCATACAGCAGTCTAAGCCTATATGGTAAACAGAAGAGACCACCATTAAGGAACCAGGGAACTACATAAAACAGTGCAACATATCAAGTGAATGGTTGTTTTTGCGCACATCACACTCCATGGCCTCATGCATAAACACACACACTATATTCCCCATAACATAACAGGAAAAGTTCACATTTAAACCAGTAAAACCATTAATGTTCTGCAACTAAAATTTTCCTAAAAAGCTTTAAGTGCGAAATATATTATGCTCAAGATACACCTGTGTTGCAAAAACTCACGTAACATTTATGAAGCAGACAAGGAGTAAAAGGTAGATAATGGACATTTTTTATTCTTTAGCGTGCCCTTATGATGTGCCAGGTACATTGTGGCACAAATGCTGGTTTTCTATAGTATAATTAGGCAGACCCTATGGGCTGGAACTAGAGATGCATGGAGTGCTGTAGCCCCCATAGAAGGTATACAGGTTTACATTATGGTAATGCAGTGTGTTTCAACCAGGGTTCCTAGGAACCCTTGGGTTCCCCAAGCATCCCTATAGGGTTCCCTGTATTTTTCTGGTCAATTGAAAAATGTATCAAAATACAGAACAATTTACGATGCATCTGATCACAGAGTTGCTATTAGAGATGGTTGGGGGTGCCTCAGAATTTCACTTGGGGTTCCTTAACCAAAAAGGTTGGAAACCACTGTGGTGATTTATCTAGGTTACCAATTTCTTCTATACAGCACTCAACACCAAAAAATAGTTCCTATACACCAGAGCATTCTGCCCAATTGAAACAGTGGAGCCCCACGACTTCCGTTTACATCATCATGTTATGTCAGTGGTCCTGTGACACTCCGTCGACAGACCAGCAGAAAAAAAAGTTAAAGCAATAATCAGCACTGATGAGAGAGAGAGAGATATCAAATCTTCTATATTTAGTTTACCACATATCATCTTGCCTATTTACGGCATGTTTTAATCTTTTTAATCCGATTCTTCGTTTTGGAGATATATTTCAACTGCCTATATTAGATTTGCGGGAGGCCAAAACGGATGTCTTCCCAGAACCCAGTGAGTGTTACCATCGTAACCTCAGACGCTAGAGATTAAGAAAACAATGATTTGTGACAAAAAAAAAAAAAAATGATATTAGCAAACCGTGAAAAAGATTAATCCCCCCTCCCCCCGTAACACTATGCTTATGTGAAGTGAATATGAGAAATGCATTTTACTACCATTAACTTTTGTCTACTGAAGACTAGACATATAAAGGTCTTTGCTAATCACTACTAAGCTAGAAGGCCTGTCAAGCAAATGGGCTGTAAGGTGCATTATGCCTTCAGATCGCTTAGTAAATATGGCCCATAATCTGCAGCTAAGAGGTTGCGCATGCGCAGAACGGAGGTCGTGCATGCGCAGAAGGGGGGGGTTGCAGGTCTGTGCATGCGCAGACACCGAAAATCGCCGGCGCGACCATAGAACGGAACCTGCCGCATGAGTGGGCCCGTCTGTACTCGTATTATAAAATAGGGCCCACCCACTTTGCGAGCCAATCAACAGTCGGATGTATGAGGTAGGAGGGTAAAACAGAGGAAGCTCTACCTTGGGAGCCTGAAACAGCCATGTTGCTTGTGGCAGGAAGTTCAAACCGAGACAGACAGAGAGATACAGTATATGTATGTGTGTGTAAACTTTTTTCTTACCAGCTAATACTGAAATTACGGGGCCGCCCTATAATCGGGCAAATACAGTGTATATTATAATAAATATTGTAGTATTATTAATATTACACACTGCATGAGTATGTGGATGACCAAACAAACCATAAAAATACATATTATATATTGTTTAATTTATCACCATGTTTTGGGGGGCCCTCGTTCACTAGTTCAGCCGCAGAGGTGTACACCTTGGACAAAAGAATTGAGAAGGTGCAAGTGATGTACCATCAAGAATATGAAATATATCTGTACTGTATAATAAGGAAGCATTTTACGGGGGGACGAGAAGAGTCATACTCTAATGCAGGGGTGCACAAACTGGGGTGTGTGAGATTTTGCTGGGGGGCACGGGCGGTTGCAGAGGCCCGGCGCTCTTCCTCACACCATTTAAATTAAATGCCTGGGGATTGCGTGAGGCCCCTGCAACACTTCCCTTACCGGGATTCAGCCGGCTGTGTGACGTGTCGTCAAATGATGCCGCGGGGCCATGTGACGTGACGTCACACACGTCAAATGAAGTCTCAGGTCACATGATATGACCCCGCAGCGTCATTTGACGTGGATACCAGGTGGGGGGGGGGGGGCGCGAGAGTGGGACAAGGAAGACAGGAGGCGCAGCAGGAAACGTTTGCGCCCCCCTGCTAAAGCTAAGGGATGTTACGCTCTGTGGAAACATGAGAAAAATCGTCATCCCTTCAAGGATAAGGATTCCTGGAAAAAACACCAAGCAGATGAGGCAGGAGGTTAATACACTAAAGTAATTCAAATTACCGTGACGTGTGAAGTGTGCACTAAATATTCAAAAGAGCAAGGTAGCAACTGTAGTCCAAAGCAGCAGAGGAACAAAATAGTCAAAGAAGACAAGTGTTCCTTGTCTGCTTCTTGCACAGAACAAACAAACAAACATTGTATACCTTGGAAATGTATCAATCACCCACATCCTTGCTTCACATTTTGTACTTGCTAATCAGGCAAAATATGCCAGTGTGGTTTATGTGAAAAAGTTTGCAATATCGCTAAGCTTCGCAATTTTATTTATTTTTGACAGACATTGTCTCTTTTTTAATGTGCAAAGTCAGAAGGCCTTTGCTATACTACAATTTCCCTGAAATGTCATTACATTCTGGTGAAAATTTGTGAAAAACTGGAAAAAATAAAAAATAAATAAGCCACAAACCAATTTTGAAGACATTCACACAACTATACTCCTTCATACCACAGCCTTCAGAGCTCAACTATACGCATGGACTTTATTTCACTTTGAAGCCCAATCCAGCAGTGAACAAACTAAGGCTGCATGTCCGCTAGCGCTGAGCAAGCGCCGGTTACTTACATATATAGATATATGCAAGTCCCCGCTCACACTATACGCGAGCGTTCGTGCACACACGCTCACCCGCACTCAGGTAAACAAACCTAACTTTCCAGCGCGCTCAAATACCCGCAATGAACCTCCCTCCACGCCGCGCACGTAAATGCAGGACACTCAGCGTTCATGCTTGGGAGTGCTCTCCAAGAATGAGCGCGCTCAGCGCCAGTGGGGACTCAGCCTAAAGAGACTTCATTTGCTGATCCTCACCAGTTTTAAATGAGAGTTGGCGAGCACTACTAATTCTCAGTCAGAAGCTTAAAAAAAGGGTGAAAAAATTATCCATTGTGGTTAAAGCTGCAGTTCAGGCTCCCGTTTTTTTTTTTTTTTTTTAACTTCAATAGTTTCATCTGGGCAATCTCTATTTGCCAAAAAACTGCATAGCTGCCGGTTAATTCGTTCTCTGTCTATTGATCGGCAAAGTTTGGCGACAACTTTAAATATGGGGAATGTAAATCGTTGCTATAGGAACAAGCATGCTTGTTAAAATAGAATACAAGAAAATTGGTCTTTCAAAGTTGTTTTTTTTTTTAAAACAGAAAATGCTAAAACTATTTTTTCTTACTACAAAACTGTTTTATTAAAAAAAAAAACACACAAATGCAGGATATTGCCTGAACTGCAGCTTTAAGTGAACCATATTTGGGTTTCCCAGACCTGGACCACATATTATCCTATGCAAGTGTAGCCAAGTGCACCTGGCTAAAGTCTTCTACAGGCCTCAACACTAAGTTCTGATAGGAACAGGCAGTGTTGAGGTTAAACTCCTGCACAGGGCCTAGCCTGCAGTTACAGCCTGGATGGGTACTATGTTGCCTTATCCAGGGGCAGGCCTAAACAGGCAGTTGGAGTGTCATACCTGGGGAGGGAACTGACTAGGTCACATGTATATGGTGTGATGCCTGTCAGTACCTGGACCTGCATTGTTATGGGGCAGGATTACAAGATGACACTCCACCAAAATTGAGGCGGTTGATGATTGTGGGACAGTGCGATACCCTTTTCTCTACAAGAGGGTCAAGGAGATTTGGAGGGGCTCGAGGCCTCAAACCCCTGGGGTCTGCTCCAGGGCTGGAGAGGTATTATGCGGTTATGCAATAAACCTGCCTTTGGACCAACTATGGTGTGTTATTGGTTATTGCCTTAAAAGCGCCCATGTCTTACGGGCCAACAGGAAGCCGTGACGTCATCCCTCTGCGGCTATCCTTTTGGCCTGCATGACAAGGGTCATTTAAACACGAAGGAACAAGCATCTCAGGAAGCACCACGTCCCCGGTGCTGAGACCCCCTGCTTCAATCCTATACCTAAAATAAATCCTTGACAGTAGGCTACGTGGGGGTTGGCAGATTTGATGATTGATCTGAAGCAGGAAAATAAACATCTGATAAACAGCATTTACACCACACCTTTCCCCTAGGAAAAATAGTACGTTCAGAATCCTGTGAGGCTTAGCCGGATGGAAACGTGAAGCAGTTCACAGCCTGCACAGCTTCCTCTAGCTAAGCAAGCTGTCTGCTGCAAAGGAATGATTTACATCCAATAGTGGCCCCCGGTGTAACGTCCTTAAACACTTATTTATATGATGCGGGGGAACTAGGAGTTCACGTAAAACAAGATCTACAAGTAATTCTCGCTTAGTCCAATAAAAATGTATTTAAAATCTCACAACCTGCCAAGAGTTCATCCTAAATGACAATGTTATTAGCCCTGCCACGAGATAGAAAAAGAAAACTCAAACGCAGAAGCCAGAAAAAATAAATAAAAATCTGTTTTTCATTGCTTTCTTGTGTTAAATGTGCATTTGCAGCAAAACATATCTACATTCATTGTTTGATCCGGATTACAAATCTATTTGTAAGACTGTTGTGTCTATTTTTTCCCCCCTCTTGGATGTATAAATCAATATAAAACATGTGTATGGGTTGAGGTAGGTAGAAATGAATGCCATATTCTAAAAGCTGCTTGCAACTCTACTGCAACTTTGAAACGGCATTATTTCCCTTCTGGAGGGAATATTCGGTTATATTCCCTTCTTTTATTTTTTACTAAGCAGTGCTAGTCCATACAGCTCTTTCTGGCACCAGAAGACACTTAAACGAACCATAAGGTGTTTTCCGCCACCAGAAGGTGCTTAGTAATTATGCCCCTTCATATCTCCTTGCATTTCGGCTTTCCGAATTAAACTTGTACATCTGTTAAATATATCATACGGAATGACAACTGTTACAGATGATGAAAAAGGTGTTAATGTAGTCCATTGGTTTGGCTTAAATTTGAACTTTAATATATCAGTACCTTTCAAGAATATTAAGCTAAATACCTACCTAAATAAAAACAAATTGTTGTTTTAAATATTACTAATACATCTAAATATTACCTATAGCCCCTTTTCCCCGTGTCTAAGGGAACTACGTGTGCTGCCGTTACCTGTGGCTCACAGAAGGCCTGAGCCTCTGCCTCTGGGAGCCTGGGGTGAGCACTCGTTCTCCACGGTACAGCGCCTCCACCTGGGAGGGATCCTAGCTCTGCAGGATAACCCCTCACAGGAACTAATACAGTATAGCGTCCAAATCTGGGGGCCTTCCCTGAAGCACCACAAGCTGAGAGGGGCTCAGAGCCTAACTGTGGCTCCGTGGGCAACTCTACGCCTAATCCGGGAGCCACTGACACCCGGACACTTCCTTCCCCGTTGGTATCCTGGCTCTGACTAAACGCGGGGTTCCTTCGCGCCAAACTGTATCTTGCTTGCACGCCCCTAAGGCTCCTGGGACATGTAATCCCTTGCGGAGCCGTGGGCAAGATGGCCGCTGCAACTTGGGTACTGCACATGTGCGCCTCGTTCTATCGCGCATGCGCAAGACAAAATGGCGACCGCAACTCGCACCATCTGCACATGCACACGACTGCAATTGCGCATGCGCGAGCTTCAAGATGGCGGCCCTCGCTTGGTGGGTACTCCGGAGCTCAGGCGCTCTGAACACTAGCCAGCAGCCTCCTCCGCCCGCAACAGAGGTAAGAGGAACAGGTTCGCTACATACCTATAGCAAGTTATTACAAAAGGATGTTAATAAATAATAACTTTTTCATATATAGCGCTTTTCCCCCCATCACATAGGAATTCTTACAGACAGAGTTCCTGCCCAGATGAGCTTACAATCTATGATTTTGGTGCCGGAGGCACAGGGAGATAAAGTGACCTGGCCAAAGTTTCCCCGATTCCAACTCGGCATCATTGTTTACAGTCACTGGGGCTTATTCTGTAAGCGACGTTAGCGATGTATCGAGCGATCTGCACAGAAAGCCCCATTGACTTGAATGGGGCTTTCCGTGCAGAACACACGGTAAAGCACTACCGGAGCTGACAGAAAAAGCCCCAGTGTCTTCACTCACTGAGCCACTGACAAGGACTGGCCAAATTGCAGCCCCAAAGCCGTGCATAGACCACTATAAAGTGATGCACTTCAGACCCTCTACCGAATAAAGAAGTTCAGGTCTTTTGTTTTCCTTGATGAGGAGAAAGGACAGACATTCCCTAAGTGAAAAGGGAAAAACAAAAACGAATTTCTAGCTTTATCAATGCGAGTCCAGCACAGATAAGGCGTATTCAGCACTTGTCTGCATCTGAACAAAATAACAGATGGTAGATTCTGAATGGGCGAAAGCAGCATGTGGTTAACGCCCACAACTAGGTCACAGCCCCCACAGCTTATGAGGATCAAAATCAATGGGAAAACCCGATTTGGCAAACATGGACCATGTGTATTATTACACTGCAGATCAACATGGAAAACCAACCCTTTAGTACGGCGGCAGTGTGCAGCGTGTCCAGGAGTAAACACTTTCATCGATGTCTAACAGCCCATCATATAAAAAAATACAGTGTGATTTTTAGGTGTTGGGGTTGACATACAGAAAAATGCCTTGCAGTTGTTTCCATTTTATTTATTTCAAGAGAAAACAAGACTTTCACTTTGCATCAAAAACAAAGCTTACATTTCAGGTTACACCGCCCTGGCATAGCGGGTGGCCAGGAACACGAGTATGGCTGTCAGATAATTGCAGCAATACAACAATAAATTGCCATTATTTTACATAGATTTTGAAACACCAAAGGTTTTTCCTAATAGTTTTTTGCATTCTTCTGCGACCTGATCACAAGGCGTTTTGGGAGGGGAATTTTTTTTTTTTATAATGAAGGGTTCAATTAAGTCTTTTAAGTCCCTTAAACTATATAGTGATTATTATAAGGGATCACACTTAAATATTCAGACACAAAAAAAAAAGTTTAAAATGTAATGACAATGGTCTGCACAGAGCAACGCAAAACTCCCAGTTGGCCTTTCTACTCAGGTGCTAGAACCCATGATATAGTAGCTACGTGTTTAAAGTGTTAAAATATTTACAAGAATACTATTTTGTCACACTTCTAAAACTTTTACTATTATTATTTAAAAAAAATGTTGTTTTGTTTTTAATTCTTTATTACAGGTGCGCCAAGAGTCAGTGTTTGACATGCAACGGGTATCACCCTGACATAAACTCACATTATCGATTCTACTCGTGCACATCTTCTTTCAAAGTTCTGGCTGGAATTGCTTGATCACACAACTTTTACAAGCTTTGATTCTCCTCTCATAGCTTATTTATAATAGTTATTCAATCCATAAATGGGACGCAAAGCGCTTCACAATTACAGAATAGTGCACACTACACAGCACACATGATTTTTACAGACACAGGCTCTGCCCAGATGAGCTTATACTATGATTTTGGCCTAAGGCACAGGGAGATAAAGTGACTTGCCTGACGTCACAAGAAGCTCCCCTGATTCAAACTCGGTGTCATTGCTTACAGTCAGTGTCTTTACTCACTGAGCCACTCCCAACACATTTCATATCAATGCTTTGTATACCCCCTATGGCTGCAAGAGGGTTCACCATTTTAGTGTCAGAGCTTCAGGCGCATCAGAGTGCCACCAAACTTCTGGTATATGCAGTCGTGTGATCGCTTCAGCAGTGATCACGACAGCCTCCCAGATGAGGGAAACGGAAGAGGTGGGGTTACGTTTTGATCAGGCCAACGACTTCATTGGAGCTGTCCCGAAGGTACCTGGCACATCAATAGGGCATCCAGCACGGCTTATCCGATGATGTGCCATATATGTCATCAGGCAATAGAGTAATATATCGGAAGAAAGTTTGGTCTTGGTCGGTATTACACAGGTGACGTGGTAGGTATGTATTTATCACAAGATTAAAACAGCCCGGAAACCCAGGTGCGTGACAAATATATCATATTATAATACACACACACACACAGAGAGAGAGAGAGAGCTCGACCAAGTAGGGAAAAACCCACTCATTCCCCCCTCCCCCAAAAATAAATACCCTCCCCTCCCCCCCAGGAACCAAAGCGGCCAGCCAAACCATGGAAACACAGGACGCGATCACACCAGGGAATAAAAAACAGCCCCTTTGAGGATGATGTAGTCACTACGTCATGGCGTCCCCAGAGTGCCAGTCCCCAGGGTGTAGCGACTACATCTTGGGGAACTCAAGGGATTAAACCGCATTTAAACTATGTTTTGCTTCTTACACTGGAAATAAACACTTGCAGAAATGCAATGTGGCGTCTACAGTAGTTATCCACGTCAAACCCCCTTATTAAAAAGGGATTTGGTCTACGGAAATCAATTGCCGGGCTCGGAACCCCATGCAAGCTCCGTGGTAATGACACCGTGTTGGATGCGGGTGACCCTGCTTTGAACCCTCGATTCCATTCTCATGACCTACTGTATGGCGATTCCCCTTATATCCCCCTGTGGGGGCGTCCTGTGCCTTAAATCATTTGTACAGCGCTGTGTCCACTGTCTGAGTCATAGAAGACTAATAATACCTATGCCCTCTATTGCAAGGAAGGAATTTCCTCATTACTGTAGATTATAAAAAAGGTAGAAGCAGGACGCAACACGTAATAAATATTTCCCGCGTGGCGATGCTCTGCCTTACAGCTTCCTGTAAATAAGGAGATATTTGAAGCCAGGAATGTTTAGAGATACAGCACTATATAATGACGCAGAGTATGCTTATTTACACGGGGAACGTGCAGTGATTGGTTATCAAGTTAAACGGGGGCAGCACAACTGCATTTATCGTTCATAAAACCCATGGATCAGAACTCCAAAGCACAAACTCGTACCAAAAAAAGTCACTGTTCTAGTGCTTATTGCCTCTGTTGATATTAAAGGGTGTTCCCCAATCCTTGCTGAACATTCATTTTTAATTCACCGTCATGGTGTCTGCTTTAGTTTTTAGAGATGCTGCTCCTTTTGAATTCTGGTATTTGCAATCTGGGAATATCGTTTTTCTAAAAAAAATACAACACACACACACACACAAATTTGAAATGGCTGCTGCCATTCACAAAAATGAAGACACCGGGATTACCATGGTAACGTCAGATGAATTTGAAAAATCAGCAACATGTCAGAATACTGCATAATTAATGTTTTAGATAGAAAAAAGAGGAAATGTTAATATGTCTGTTTCATTTTTTTTTTTTTTAATGGATTGTGCCTTTGACAAGTTCCCTACAAGTAGTGGGGGGGGGGGGGGGGTGAATGGTGCAGCCCCACACTGTGTCTTACAACCAGTAATGATGGGTTAAAATGATGGTGCCTTTTTATGAAAATCAGACACTTGAGTATTATTTTTTTCTGGGGGGGAAGGAGGGTCTGTCTTATTACAAAGCAATCTAGCTACAAACAGTATGTGTGTGGATCCTTGCAATGTGTCGTCTATATCAGCCCAACAGCATAAAGTAGAGAACAATTACAGTTTATGAACATAAGTCAGAGGACTCCAGGAAAACTAAACACACATTTATTTGCACCCACAACATGTGAAAGCTGATTGTAATAGGCGTGTTTAGAAAGCTGCAATGGCATATTTAAAAATATATTTCAATTGTTCTACTGCATGTCAGAATATCCTATATAGCAAAGCCCAAATGACCCTGTATGCAGGGCAGCTTTGTAGTGTATAGATTTACTGGGGGATCATGCGATTCCAGTCTGAGAAAGAAAAACCTGGGACTGATTGATGTTCTTATCACAAGCCATAAAACTTCTGTGCAACGCAGACCAGATAAACGGTTTTATTTCTAATAGCCCTAATGTGAAAATAACCTTACATAATAAAAACATCCACGCTGCATCAAATACATTTCCTTGGTTAATACACAGCATCTTCATTCTGCGCCAACACTACAGAGTCTTTTTAGATTTGACGCCAAGTTGAACTTGGCAGGCGATTTTGACGCACTTTTACATTTTTTTGGCAGACGAGCATTATTTTTTGGACATAATATTTCCATGTATATTCCAAGCATGTACAAGTGAACAAAATTATTTTGGAGGCAGCTGGCGCAGATTAAGTTAACCCGTTGAGTGCCCTGGGATGTAGCTACTACAAGACTGGGGTCTGGCCCCCTGGGTGCCTCAAGACATAGTAGCTACGTCCCTCCCCAAATGCTTGTTTTCTTAGGAGTACGGGGTGCGATCTCCCGTAATCTGCATTTATAGTAGGCGAGCGTGACTGAGCGCATGGCGTTCCGCGCGCCCGACGCTCGAGCGGTCTCTGCACTGTGATCCGAGGCAACGGGGGGGGGACGTGGCCGTGACGTCACAAGGCTAGTTCAGCCTAATTGACTGAACTGACGTAACACGGCCGTCGCGCGCCAAAAATTTCAATTCTGCCACGCAGCCATGTTTCAGCGCTCGCGCACACTATGGGCGGCCTCATAGCGGTCTTGCATTTTATTCACGATGCACACGTCATCACGCTCACTATAATGGCGGACTTGTGTAGCTCAGGACGCGAGCAGCAGCACTGATGGCGGACGGAAGAGGGATGATTCCTCCCCTTCCTTCCTGTCATCAGTGACAGTGTGATAGTGTGATCCACAGTGCTGGAGGGGCAGTGACACGGACCTTACCAGCACTCAAGGGTTAAAATTCCGTTTGCCATGCAGGAAAAAAAAGGGGGGGGGGGCGTTTGATGCTTAATAGATAACCTGATAGGGCCTATCTTTGCTCCTTAAATATCACATAAAAGCCCTTAAAAGGGAAAAAAAATAACACATCAATGAAGATATTTACATATAACTCTAGCAGTTACAAACCCTTTGGTTTTTTTTGTATCTCATTTAGTATCTCATCCTGTAGTACCACAAAACATTTACAAGTATGCTATTATGTACAACTATTAGCATTCACACTGCAGGTTGAGAATCATATTCTAATATACATACATACACTTTACATATTAAAGCAGCAGTCCAAGCTGCCATCCCCCCCCCCCCCCCTTTTTTTTTTAATATGTGCATCAATACAATCCACACAATGATAAGTAATGAGCTAAGTTGCCGATCGATCAGCAAAGATTTGGCTTGGGAGTTCACTAAATGTCTGTCAGTGTAGAAGAAGAGGACCAAAGATGCAAAGGTCTGTGGGGAAGATCATGTGACCAGGCAGTCACTAGATACAATTGGTGCACTGCTAGAGAGGGGGCAGGGCTCAAAAAGTAGTGTGCCAGAGCCTGTTTCAGAAGAGGAAGGGGATGTGACCTTGTAAATGGTTGCTACTGAAACAAAAAAGGCTTGCTTATAGTACAATACATTCAAAATATCAGTCAGTTGTTTAAAAAAAAAGGCTGCAAGTATTTTCTGATAGTATAGAAATTATTTAAAAAAAGAAGAAAAAAAATAACACACCTAGGTCATTGCTTGGTCTGCAGCTATAATGGGGTCCTGGCAACAGGGCACATTGCAGGCTTTAACCCCTCCAATCCAGGTGTGAGCTGTAAAGGCAAAGGGACCCTTTCCAAGAATCCAGGCCAATTTGTGTAGATCCTGCATTTGGACCGGTGACCAGCATTTAAGTAACTTCACATTTTGCAAATTACAGTATACCTGCTGGAGGTGGTGTCACAGGCACCACGTGATGAAAAAATACAAGATGCATATATTCCAAGTCCAACGCTAAATACCTAGAAGAAGTCCTCTACGGTATACGCAACAGAGTGAAATAGATTAGATATAGATAAACTAAACATATAGGAAATCTGCTATTCTGCTTGGATATGGATTTATTCAACTAACCACAATAAAACTTCCACAATCTGCAAAGTATCCAGAGCAATCATCGTACTCATTCACAAATTGTTATGAGCTGTAACATGTGCAAGAGCACTAATGTCCCACTACAAGCAAACCATATACGGTACTGAGAAATGTCAAACAAATGAATGCCATTAACAAAAAAAAAATGAAAAAAACACAACTGTGGCTTTATGTAAAAGGATATCCTCATTCATGCATAAGCAACATGTACACAAGTTTCCCCAGGGTAAATTGAACACATACTGTAAATGTAACTGCATACTGACGCAGACATTGATTGCATTTATAGCTTTACCTCTTGCACTGAATAAGTTAGCATCTCCCTCATACCCTGAATGGTTAATTTATGCACATGGATGTGCGTAAATTATATGCACACACAAAACGTGTGTGCGAGATTATATATTACACACAAATGAAACAACATTGGTTTATTAGCAGCATGTATACAAAGTACAAATGATGTTCTATATTCACATTACTGCCTAATTTTCAAGCAATAATGTAGGCAATCCGATGAGGTTTGACAATGCCACCATTCAGAGGCATTAAACAACATGAATACTGAATGCACAGTAATTCACAAGGCCTGCCTGGTAGAAAGCTCAATAATGGTAGAGGTGTGGTTAAAACAGGGTATCACACCTACATACTAGATGATAAATGTAATCAATTGATTGGCCATAGGGTCGCATCATACTACCTGTTCTTAAAACTCTGATTATAGAAAGGGAATTGATCCAAGGGGGGCAGGGATTGCTAATTATAAAGTAGGACATTGGTGCTGGGAGGAGGACACCAGCAGATGTTAGATGGTGCCCAGCAGCTCGGGCAGCTATTGGATGCTGTGATTTAGAGGAATAAAATAATGTAACATCAAATGAGGTCCAGATGCCCACTCCACCTCCTCTACAAAAAGATGCCCTGCCCCCGGATATTATTTGATGGTTACCAACCCTGACCACATCATGCTAAGGAAGACTATTATTGTAAGCAATATGTGTACCAGCAGTTGGCCCTAATTCTGGAGCACTAGTATGTTCCTAAATGGATCATTATTTGATGGGACTCCTCAGCACATTATTTTTACCCAGATCCAAATCCTAAAATAATTAGTATTGAGGGGTACTGGGACAAGAAGAGGCCATTGCATTGGACTGACGTGACTCCGGCGATACAGAAGGGTCCAGGCAAGCTGTCAACAAGGGCAACGTGTAACATGTGTGTGTTCAGGCTGGAGAGACCCGTGTTGGTTTCGCAGGCACACAGACATACACAGAGGACCTACTTTGGCTTTCTGCAGAGGGGTGAAGCGCAGATCATGCACAAAGGGGTTCCTGACCGGCGGGGCCAGCTCCTGCTCTCTGCGACCATCTCCCAAACCCGAGGGGCCCAGGCGTCTGCTCCTCGTCAGCCTCATGATATATATACACACACACACAGTGTGAGGAGAGCACGGAGAGGTGGACAACAAGGAGGAGGGGGGGGCGGGGCTGGTAATGTTAAAAGCAAAACGCAGCCATCCAAAAAAAAAAAAAAAAAACAGCACAAATCCAGCACAGGAGAGCAGGGGCTGTGTGCCAATATGAGCTGATCTGCAAATCCAAAAAGGAGGGGGACTAGGGGGTGACACAAAATGGGATGTGGGTGGTTAGCTCTTCAGCAGAGGATGGGGAAGAAGCTGGAAAATGCCCAGGGTTTTTTTTTTTTTTTTTTTCCTGGAGGGAAACGAGATGTTTTTTTTCTCCTTCCCTCCCACCGAGGAGACGGCACAGAGAGAAATAATCCTGGCTGGAGATGGGGGGGGGGGGGGGGGGGAGATTTAGTAGCGATTAGAAGAATGAGGAGATCTCTGGTCAGGGAATGAGGATGTTACAAGACACACAAAGCGAAAGCTGCATGGGGAGGGAGGGGGGTCTGCAGCTACTGGGGATCTGTGGGGACTTCGCACAGGACACGGCTCCTCCAGAGGCTGCTGAGGACAGGGGGAGGAGGAGGCGGTGTCTGCCTTGCCTGTCTCTACACAGTCTGATCCCGGGAGCTGGTGGTGCTGGTTAAGGGTTCAGCAGGAGGAAGCTGCCAGATGATGCGCTTACAACAAGCATAGTTGCCCCCTCCCCCTTTTCCCTCTCTCTCTCTTCACCCCTCTTGCTTGTTTCCTCCGGTAGCAGCCAAAGCAAGCGAGAGAGGAGGGGGAGGGCTGAGACATAATAAAATAGAGGAGCAGCAGGCGGAGGCTGCAAAACAAACCGGTTTGCACCATGTGAGAGACCTGGGGAGACGTGGAAAAAAAATGTGAGGTGGGAAGACGAGAGAATTAAATGTGAAAAAGAAACAGAGAGAAATACTTGTCATTAACACTTTTCTTTTTTCCTCGGGGCTATATTGAATACTGATGTGTGAGGGCGGGAATGAGTGATCACAGACCTGCTGTCTCTTACGTCTCACATCATAGATTGTAAGCTCTCTGGGGCAGGGATTTACTTTCCTATTGCCTGATCTTGCTTATGGCACTTATTGTACTATAATTCCCTGTACTGTATTGTCTCTATTGTAAAGAGCCTGATACCCTGGCAGCCAGCTTTCCTGCTCCCATTCGTGTTTCCCACCCTTTGTTGGTTTTCCTCTCCGTTCCCCTATATGTTTTCTTTCGGTAGGTCCCGGTTGTAGGTTTGGGATGGGTTTCCTCCCTATGTTCCTACACCCGGTCTAGTACGGAGTTTCTTGATGTGCATTAGAGAAAAAAAATGATACATAAAGTGCTAAGTACAGCAGTGGGCGCTATATAAATAAAGATATACATACACACAGAAGACAAAGGATGTCCAAAAGTGGAGATTTATTATTTTAATGCTGCTTTTTTATTTTATTTTTTGAGTTTTACAAAATTTCACAAACTGGGCAAATACAGTAACACACATTTCCACTGAGAATTTGAAGTGTTGCAGAGAAGTTGTTGTTTCCTCCCACTTTTTTTCAGTGCCGACCATGAAATAGGGCTTTTGGAGGCGAGGAAATTTAAAAAAGCCCTTTTTTCAAAATCTGAAACTGGATTATAAAGAGTTGGTGAATTGCTTATGCACTCGGACGTGTTTTTTTGTTGTTGTTTGTTTGGCACATTTTTGTCTCGTTCGAAACCTTGAACAAAAGTTTTGCACATCTCTAAGTAAACTCACATCGTAAATAAAATAACTACTTCTACCAGAAAGGCTAAGGAATTTCTTTATACATTGACCCCACTGCTGCCAAATGGACAATCAATGCTTCTCTCATCATTAATTATATGTGTCATTTCTTATCATAGGTGGCATTTACCCAATATTGAAGACGTCATTGGCTCAGTTGCTAAAGTTATGGATAGTGATATGTAGAAGGGAGGGACTACTGCCAGCACATATGGCGAAGAGACTTTTTAGCCCAATAAACATGCCATTGTTATTGGTTGACTTTGGTCCTCTGATGAGGGCCTGGAAGAAGTTGACAATGTCTTGCCTAAGAAAATTGTGTCACGATAGTGTATTATCAAGTGTTTAAACAAATAAAATATGTTTCTGTAATCAAAGATCACTGAGAAAATCATTTTCTCAAGATTCATTATTTGCGAGTGCTAATTGA
Organism: Ascaphus truei; assembly: GCF_040206685.1. Lineage (NCBI taxonomy): Eukaryota > Metazoa > Chordata > Amphibia > Anura > Ascaphidae > Ascaphus > Ascaphus truei. Next base: position 229,368,078 of record NC_134484.1, read on the forward strand.
GATGTCTTTCTTTACACAAACAAAATTTCATTGACATCTGGAAGATATTCTAGCAGCTGCTAAGAACAAGTCTATTACTGTGTCTTGGTACATTTAAAATAAGATTGTATTTATATCCGTGAACCTGTACCCTGTATCTAGGCTTGTTACGGGGAGTCTTACTTTGAGCACATGTAGAGTACGCTGCAACGAATTCCCTGATATCTTTCTGCATACCCAGACACCAAAAAGTCAGTTCCACAAAGTCGATCTTCTCGTACCTGGGTGTCCAGACGATTTGAAGAAGTGTCCCCATTCTAGTACCTTCTTGCAATAGGCAGGTGCAGTAAACAAACGACCCCCTGGGATTTCGGGGCCCTTAGGGATGTGGGATTGACATTACAATATTTTCCAAGACATCAAAAGTGTTGGCGGTGTAACGCTTGTGCTCACCACGAACAAGGCGGGACCCCGGTACTGAGGTGGGAAAGTATAAAACTGCACGCATACAGCAGCGGGGGCATGCCTGGAGGGTGGGTTGTCAGCATAGCCGGGTCTGGATTGAGAGATCGGGTTAGTTCAGATACTTGGCGGAGCCATTGGGATTTTCAGAGTGCCGTGGTCGGGGGTTGGAGCCAGGAGATTAGTAGAGTGTCCGTAAGCCGTGACAATGTCGCCATGACAATGCCGTGTCAAATGACGGCATGTGACGTGACGTCACACGCGTCAAATGACATCACATGACCCCGCAGCGTCATTTGACGTGGATACATGGGGGGGGCACGAGAGCGGGACAAGGAAGATGGGGCCGCAGCAGGAAAAGTTTGCGCTCCCCTGCCTTAACCTAATCTCTTTATGATAAATTTGTGGAAACTTGTAAAATATTGTCAATCCCCACTTCTTTCCTTTGTTCTTTTCTTTAAAGTAATCATGATTTTTGATTGCAAGAGGGATCTCTTTCTTGTTGTCTGTTTTTCTTATATGTGCTGTTTGTTAAACAATGGTATTGTCCTTCCTCTCATATTAAACTGCACTGTGAAATAAGTTTGCACCATACAAATATAGCCAGGTATCTCCTTGGTTACTAATCTGCCCTGCCTAACAGATAAGCCCTGGTACCAGCGCAGACAGTGTTGGGGTTAAATCCATGCTCGTTGCTGCAGCAGTAAACAACTCCCTTGATTGACAGGAGGGGTGGGCTTAAGGCCTGGGCACTGCCCTATCGGGTTCAGACCTAGAACCCTCCCCTGTGTACAAAAGGGGCTGCAGATCCAAATGTAGTTAGTTGTTGGAAGTGTGGAGCCAGCGCTCTGGTTCACCTACCTTCCCCTCCCCCAGGGGAGTTGGACAGCTACCCCATACTCCATCAGGGGTATGGGAGTTAAGGATAGACCTTTGGGGCTTCAAGCCCTGTGGGTTGAGTCCAGGGACCAAAGGAAAGAGTATGCTGATCTGTATGCTGTGTACTGCTGTACTTGCTGGAATAAAGAACCGTTCCTGTTTTCATACTCCTGCCTGAGGCTGCAGTTTCTTCAGGGAGGGAGTGAGTGTTTTCCACAGGGGACTGCACCTATTCATATAGGCCCTGTGGGAATGGAGGCGCTGTACCAGTGAGCAAAAAGCTGAAAGGATCCCTAAAAGCCTGTCTTGATTATCCCCACTATCACAGGCGGATGCTCAGAGCCTCCTGTGTGCCATAAAGGTAGCACCAACACCAGGTAACGGGGGATTCTCCCTTAGGATGGGGGACCATGTGTTACATTTGGAGGCGCTGCTGAGATCACCATCAGAACAGGCTTTTGCAGCAAGAGAAAGGAGGTACTCTCCTATTATGCCAACTCAGAGGGCCCATGGGTGTAGTGTCCATAGGGGACCCTATGGGATCTTGAGGACCGGCTCCCCGTTAAATGGAGCTACCACATGGACCCCTCCTCCCCAAGCTACCTATATGCACGTACTGTGTGAGTAGCCTAGCCTTTTATACCAAGAAGTGGTGTGGGGGTAGTTTCCCAGGGAACTGCAGCCAGCACCGTGCAACTCTATTCTTGTAAGGGTTCCAGTCCAGGGATTTGCTGGAGATTGCCCTTACTTGGCTGTTGTGGCCATCTTGGTTCCTGGCAAGCTTCTTTCTGAACTTCCTGAAATGGCTGCACCTGTTCCAGGGCTTAAAATAAAAGTCAGTGTCTCCAAGCCCCTGTCTGAACATTGTATGTGTTTCCTTGTGTGCCTGGCCCCCTTGTGTTCTGATTCCTGACCCTGCCCTGTTCCTGAGCCCTCCATCTTCCTTTGGATTCCCTGTTCCCGACCTCAGCCTGTTACCCCGACCACCACTCCTGTGCCACCTGCCTTGACCCCAGCCTGTACTGGACGTACACCTTTGCCGACTACTTTAACAGGACTCTTCAGGGAAGTGGGAAAGCTACCCCATACTCCATCAGGGGGAATGGGAGTCAAAGATAGACATTTGGGGCCTCAAGCCATGGGGGTTGAGTCCAGGGACCAAAGGAAAGAGTATGCTGATCTGTATGCTGTGTACTGCTGTATTTGCTGCAATAAAGAACTGTTCCTGTTTTTATACTCATGCCTGAGTCTGCAGTTTCTTCAGCGAAGCACCAACACCAGGTAACAGCGGGGATTCTCCCTTGGGGGGGGGGGGGCATGGGTTACAAAAATAAAAAATTATTATAATAATAATGTCATCATGAGTCAGACAAGTAAAAATGTAGGATTTCAGCCATTTCGCTTCCAGGCAGATATGATACGAATTGGCTAAATTTGTAGCTGACCGATATGTACTACCATTGGGGTGTTGGTTTATTAGAATGTTTTGCTGGTACAATAAGATAAAGTGTAGTTACTGCAAATTATGTGTTTTCAGGCATAATGTAGATAGGTAGCATGATATCAGATTAGTCTTGAGGTTGGTGTACAGTAAAATTACACTGGAAAGTAGGGAGCAAACCTTTTAAGGATTTACACCAAAATGTATAAATCTCACATGGGAAATCGCACTGCATTAGAAATAAATAGTCCAAAAGCATAATTCCCTTTCTATATTGAAAAATGCAATTAAAGATAAAACCTAGAATTTGACAGCAGACAAGAACCACTTGGCCAACCCTGCCTGCCTATTTTCCTGTCTGATGTAAAACCTCACACCCTATTTGGTCTTGTTCTAGCACTCTTCTTAGGGATGTGCTTCTCTTCTGTACTTTGTTCAATCCGTTTATATATTTGAAAGTTTCTATTATATCCCCCCTCTTCCTTCTATCCTTTAATCTGTACATATTATGGTCTTGTGGTCGTTCCTGATAAGTGTTATGCTGCAGATCAGGGGTGCGCAAACTTTTTCCCCTGCGCCCCCCCTTACCTTGGCTCCGGCATCAAATGACCCCGGGGTCAATGTGATGTCACGTTACCATGACGACGTTTCACTGGAAGCCAAAGTAAATGAGTTACAGAAGCCTCGTGCGGATCCCCCAGCATTTAATTTAAATGCCTTGGGGAAGAATGCGTGACCTCTAACCGCCGCGCTCCCCCTTGAAAATCTCACACACCCCTACTTTAGATCATACCCCATATTTATGTCCTTACGGAGATAGTCTCCAGGCCATTTACATCTTTCTTTACCAGGATCATGCATTGAGCAAAACAAGTTAATGAAATAAATTGTAAATTTATTCGCAGGAAAAGGCAAACACATAATGTTACACAAACTACAGGAAAAAGACACACTTGGGAATTGGGTTGAAAAACTATACTTTCCTAGGTGTAGGGGCTTATCAATCCAAAGCTTACCCTAAAAAGTCTTTGAACTGAAATCAACCTGCAGTTCCAAACGCCACAGCTCCCCGCTCTCTCCAAAGGGCTGGAATTCACTTGGTGCTTAGAATCTTAGAAAACTTTGAGAGATATTGGAGAACACTGGAAAACACTCTATCTAATGGGTGCAAGAGGTTATAATTCCTCTGACTTTCATTAAAAAAATACTATAGCCCAACCCATAGCGTGAGAAATTTCTCCGCCACCAATCAAAGACAAGCTGGTAGACACAACAGGGTTACCTGGAAATCTGAATGAACCAAGGGGCATTGGCAATTTGTCACCTCTGACCCTTGTTCCCTCAATGCCACCCGCGGTGACAGACTCCTGCCAGTCTGGTGGGGCAAATGGACATGCAAATAGCATCCATTGATCTCTGGACGTGGATACTTGTCTTTCCCTCCTGTCCAAATGGTCTTGACACCTCAGACACATCCTCTGTGGCTTTCATCTCCACCGTATGAGGCCCCGCTCACACAGCACACTACATGACGTGCGCGTGCTTATGTGCGCATGCGCGGTCGTCACTGATGCCTGTCCGCTAATGGTAGTGTTCAGTATTGAAACTACCATTGGCTGCAAAGTACAGCATCGACGCTGCTGCAGTCGCGGGAGTCTTTTCAAACTGTGATCTCCGGCTGCAGCAGCGTGACGTCAATTTCAACAGCCAATCAATGTCCAGACGTTTACATTGATTGGCTGCTGAAATTGAGACTCGGCAGTGAAGACAGGGGACCGGGGGACAGAGGGGGGGGCTGCACGTTATTTCTTACCAGCCACATTCCCCACACTCTATACAATAAACTTAGGACTGGACTTTTAAAAGTCCCCTCACAACCTTGTAGATGATTGGAGTACCCTCGAGAACCCCTATACAGGTTCTGGGTGACCTGAGAATTTATTGGATATCCCCATTAACCTAGGGACCCCTTAACTGTTTCAGGGACACCTCACAACCCTATGCCCCATTTACCTTTCTGGGCTGTGCTGAAGCAGGGACCCCCAGTGGTGAGTCGCGCAAGCGTTTTCAAGGGGAGATATTACCGAGACAATGTTTCTACATGCATCCAGGCATCAGACCTGATTCCTGGGTACACTTTTAGGGGAATCAGCAACTCTGCGCCTGACTAGATAGACACAGTCTGACAACCCCCCCTCCCCCATAAAGGTAAAAAACACAAAAATGCTTTATTGTCGCATAATTACAGGTAATGCTTTTACAACAGTTTGGGTCCAAGAGCAGACACTCCTGAACCCCAAAACATGTGTAGCTTCTTCTGGATTTCCCCAGTGCCCTGCTTACCTCCGCTAGAGCAGGGGAGGTGTCAGCGAGTGCGGTGGCGCTGCAGGCCGGGTGGAGCGGTGATCGAGTCACCGTAGGTTCCTAACACTTTGGGGACATCAGGGTGGTTGGGTGCCCAAGGGCCCCTCAGTACTTTGGGGACTGTGGCACAAGGGAGGGGAACAAAGTATTGGAGGGTACGGCCGTGCGTGGCCGAGGTGGTGGGGCTGGTACCGTGTATATATGTTATGTATATAATAAACTGTTATATTATGACCAGTTCTTTAGTGTGTATTCTTTATGTGTTCTGTAATGGGGGTAGACCACACAGTAGAATCACGTACAGGTGGAGGCGCTACCGTGCATCTAATCGGGTGCACCCCAGGTTCCCAGCGGCGGAGGCTCAGATCTCCTGTGCACCACAGGCATTGCACACACCCATACACCGTAGCCACACATCTCCCAGGTGGTGGGGGAAAGTGCGTTACACATGGATCAGAGGTAACCAAACAGGCTTAACCTTTATTTGTGACCCTGGCTACTTCTTCACAGTCACAGGCATCAGCACCCCTCTCTGCTGCTACTACCTCTCCTTATACAACCTAACATCCTGCTGTTTTCCGCACTGATTTGTTACATTTCTCGGCTACTTTTTAAGTCAGCTGAAATAATGACTCCCGGGTCCCTTTCCTCTATAGTAGTTGGCATTATAGATCCATTCATCCGGTATTCTGCCTTTGGATTTTTGTGACCCAAGTGCATTATTTCGCATGTTTTGGCTTTAAGTTAGTTAAATGTAAACATCCGTATAGCTTTGCACTGCAGTTTTTTGATGGCAGTTAAATCAAATGTAAGAAACCTGTTAGTCAACTTTCTTTGGTCTGGTGTGGGCTGAACGTCAAAGATTTACTTCACATCTAGCAACTTTTTCATGCATAGAAAAGGGAAGAAAATGCATCACAAACGCAAAAAGCTGTATCAAGCGTCTTAAACAGCAGTATTGCTCTAAAAAATGATGCAAATTTCCTAATTTACACTCTGCATCAATATACCAATGGGTTATTTTCAATTTTGCTCAGCTTGCATCAGGGATCATTTTGGAGAGGGACTACCGAAAGAGTAAGGGCAGGAAAATACATACTCTACTGTTTGATTGTTGTCCAACAGGAGGGGGGCAGCAGGTCTTGTAAATTAGGAGATAAACACCAGCCTGCTGCCACTCACCATCTGCCCAAACCCAATTATCCCCCAATTAATGCCGCTATAGCCCCATTTGGTGGCACATATATTATACCCACATTGAAGTTGTGTTGCTTGGAATGTGATCTAGCTCTGTTGGACATTTTTGTAAATATCCTGACCTGCTTTGTATTGCTTTTCCCACAGTGGTGTCTCCTGCTGCAGTTGAGGGTAGAAATATCCGACCTGTCAAAATCCGATACGTGGATTTTCTGCATTGGTTTTACTAAAATCCAATCCACCTGCTGGAACCCAAAGTCGGATACAGCATTAAAAATCTATTGTCGAATCAGCTCTGAAACATTTCTTCAGAATCACTGAGACATGACTTTTGCTTGTGTGGAGTGTGAGAACAGGATTAGAACCCACAACCTCTGCTAGTCTGAACAGCAGTGTGTACTAAACCAGCTTCTGGGTAGCACCATTGTCACAGTATACTTTTGAGCTCTACTGCTCACACCTGTATCTATTCCAGCTATTGGTATATCACAGGTATCTCAGATGTGCTTCTATTTATGCACAAGGAACATTGAAATGGCCACCTCAAAGTGGAAGTGGTCTGCTTTGAAAGGATGCCAGGGGGAGAAGGCTACAGATGTGAGAAGCTCAAAAGTACATTGTGACAGTGATGCTACCCAGCAGCTGGTTTAGCTCAGACTGCTAGAGCCGCTGCCCAGAGTAGCAGAGGTTTCTGTCTCTCACACACTACCTCACTCTCACCCCTTCTATTTCTCTCCCTCTTCTCACATTCCCCCTCTCAGCCCCTCCCTAGCCCCATGTATATCTCTGCCTGTCTCTCACTTTCCCTCTTCTTTCCCCTCTCTTACTACCCCTTCCCTTTCTTACACCCTCACCACTTCCCCCTCCCTATTTTACCCCCCTCTTGCTCACTTACTCCCCTCTCTCACCCCACTCACGCTCCCCTCAAACGCCTCCACCTGTCTCACTCATGTGCACTTACTCTCCCCCTCCTCTTTCACTCAATGCCCCCCTCCTCTCGGTCAATCCCACTCCCCTTTACACTTAATCCCCCCAAGACTAAATTCCCTCATCACACTCAATCCCCTTCCCCACACTGAATTCCCCCTCACCTTCAGTCCCCCCTCCTCCTTGCCTCACACACAATCCTTCCTCCCCTCTTCACATTCGATACCCCCTTCCTCTCCTCACACTCAACTCCCACCTTCCATCTCACACTCAATCTCCCTGCTTCCCCCCCGCACCCCCTTTACCTTTGGAAGGGAGACCTCCAGTGTCACAACTGTCCGAAAGTTAGTTGGGCCCGACTTACGGTGATGTTGGGCTTTCCGATGAAGGCCGGGTCGCAGCTGGGGAGAGATGGGGCCCAGCAGCTGGACGCGGAAGTTGGACACGACCTCTGGCCCAACATCGAGAACTGACCTGCTAGGGCCTCCACAGGAGCTTGGCCCGGGACAATTGTCCCAGCTCTCCCCGCTGTCAGCGGCCCTGCTTCTCTGCATTGCCGAGTGGTGGCATGCTACTGTATAATTTTATTTTTTTCGGACCACGATTTTACTGTACGCAAGTTGCTATCCCAACTGGTGCAGTCTGTAAAGACTGTTTACTAATTACTTACATTTTTCGGTGCCACCCCATTTTGTGTCAAGTAGATTGCCATCGTGTCACTCCATGATCTAAAAGATAAAGAATGCTTTATGCAGTGTCTCGCTATTTAAATATCCTTTACGACAAAGAAACTGCAACAAAAATTGAGTTTATACAAAAGTATAATTTTATCAGCATTAAACAGATTGTCAAAGTATGAAGATCTGAAATATCAAAATGACAGTAGATTCAAATGTGTGGGAGATAGGGGTTAGATTTCTGTCCTGCATTCTGAGTCAGCCAGAGCTGGAATTAATACAGATATAATGCTCACATTCTATGGGTGGATCTTAGCCCAGACACTGTTTCTTCCAGCTTTTGGGATAACCGAGGCCCCTATCAATACTGTATATTATAATGTTGTCTTTCCCATAATAAAGAGTTAAGCTCAGAATGCAGAAGTGGCTTCACAACACATTCAATAAGGGTCTAAAGGTAGAGATCACAAGTGTGCATCTGTAATTGAAATGAATTGGCTTGTGCAGACATGCAACCAATTGAACACATTTTGTGGATTTGTGCAGAAATGCATGAACAACTTATTTTTTTTTGTTACACATCTGACATCAGGCTTAGGCTCGTTTTAGCGAAGCTGAATTATGCCAGTCACTTGAAGAATTCTTATGGCATCACTTAGTAAACATAACATTTAATACTTAAAATACAACAAAAATCAGGGGTGATTCCCATAGCATATGGCACCAGACAGGGCTCTCCATTATCCCCCCTGCTCTTTGCTCTCGCAATTGAACCTCTAGTGACCAAGCCAGATATATCATCCGAGTCAGTAGCATGGAATTTAAACTATCCCTGTTGCTGACGATGTCCTTTTGACCCTGTCAATATCTCTTACATCTTTGCTTAATCTCTTCCAGCTGCTTGATTGGTTCGGCAAGCTGTTGGCGTGCAAACGTAATCATTCCAAATCAATGGCTTAATTTGAAGTTACCTAATGGAGCATAAAAATTATTATCCATAAACTTTGACATTAGATGGAAGTCATCCTAGCTCCTCTCTTTGGGGGTTAACATCACTGACTCGTTTGAGACGCTATATGCTCTAGACTGATTAAAACACTTAAAAAGGAATTAAAATGCTGGGGAAAATATAATATACCATGGATGGATAGGATAATTTGTGACAAAATGAATTTACTGCAGAGAATATTATACTTCTTTAGGACCCTCTCCATCACTGGCCCACCTAAAGATTTAGGTGACTCACAGCGACAAATTTTCAATTGTATCTGGGATGAGAAGCGCCTTAGGGTAAAGAAATAGTTATTGATGTGAGAAAGCTTGGGTTGATATAGAAGAACACAAATGTGATACGGTAGACCTTAACTCCTTGCTCTGGTTATCCAAACATTGTCGTCCTCAGGAACTCTCATCACCTGGTTATTAAACAGTCTTTGTGAAACTCAAACATAGTTTGACCACAGCCAAATCTAGCATTTCCCCTCTGTTTAAAAACCCTGACTTTTCGGCAGGCCTTTACTATAAACCCTTTGACCCATGGATAGTTAGAGGCTTGACCAGGTTACAGAATTTACTCGATAATGACGGTGTTTCTCCATTTCCTTTATCTGACAAATATGACTTACCCCCTAATGAGATATTTCAATATGTTCAACTGAAGCACTTCACTGTCGGTTTTTCAGTACCCATAGTTCCACCCCATGACCCAATTTTAAAGTCTATACAACTCGAGGTACCTAGAGAAAGGTCTAATTTTTTAACATTTATAGATTATTGCTACTGTACAGTATGCGTGGTGGGAAGAGGAGCTCGGTGAAGCATTATAGCAGAAGTGTGGGATGAGATATACTAATCCGCTGCCTAAAGATCAATCTGCACTATAATTAAGGGGAGTACCTATAAGCTTTTGTAGCGGTGGTACCTGATCCCAGTTCGCCTCCATAAATTCCACAGTACCACTTCACCTAGATGTTTTAAGGAATGTGGTCAAAATGGTTCCCTGTCCCATATTTGGGGGCACTGCACTGTTATTGTCCCACTCTAGACACAGATTCCTCTTGATTGGATCAATGCTGGGCACTACAATTGCCCCAGACCCATTCCTGATCTAACTAAAGCTGATTGGAAATTAAAGACGCACATCCTGTCTGCTACCAGGTGCTGTATACCAGCACTCTGGCTAAACAAGAACGCCCCAACCATTAGTGTTATGAAGGCCGGACTATGGATGGTGATACTCATGTAAAAGATTACTGCATTCCTGAATGAGACCTGTAATATCTAGAGAATGTGGAATCCATGGTTAGGTTATATTGGGGACATCAATTTATGGCCTCAAGAGCCATTCTCTAACAAACTCAGAAGCTGAGCCCATTGGTGGAGGTGGATGTGCTGTGGGAGAGCTGGGGTAAGAGCTTGCTATGGGGAGGACAGTTTTGGCAGACAGGGGACATGAAGACTTTGGACTACCCTTAAACCGAGCTGTTATTATATATCTGTAACGGTTCTTGGGCCCACGCCCAATCTCAGATTGGCCCCTGTGGTCTAATTGGCCCCCATTACATGTCTGTGTGATGTGGTGCACCTGCTGGTAACAGGAATCCCGAGTCTCCCGCTGGGTTGGTATGGGGAATATCACCATGACAGGCGTCTGAGGTAGTGTTCTGAGTCCTACTCACATTCGATGCAGCGCCTCCACCCCATCAGGATCCCTACAGCAGCAGGGGGAAGTATCTGATGGGGAACTCCTTCTTGGTGCATCCTTCTGTTGAATAACTCCACACTCACACAGAAGGGATCTTTTGAACCAGGGCATCTTTAATGTCATCTCCTCTGGCAGACTGCCCCTCATCGCGGCCGTACTTAGCCGCTCATTCCGTTGAGGTACTCCATGCAGAAGGTTCCCTCTCTCTTAATTGAGTTGCTCTCCACCTCTCCCCTTAAGGGAGATCACCATCTGTGCCAGGTCCCTGAACACAGTGTGTACTCAGCTTGTCACTTGACTTTCTGACAGACAGGCTTGAACTGCTGCAGCCTGGCCACCTTGAACTCTCCTTGTTAACACACTAACTTTAGGCAGTTCTGTGTCTTATATAGAATCCAGAAACATACCCACCTTTGTGTCACTAACAGTGGACACAAAGCATGTTGTCATTTCCTTTGTTACATATGACACTTCACCAGGGTGTGAGGGCAAACCTCCATGATTGTTACTGGCAACCCTGCCTACTTACCAGGATTACTGCCAGCATGACAAAGATATGTACACCATTTTTATACATGGCTACAATCTCCCCCTGGTGGAACCCAACGACCCCGGCTGGGATCTAAATTTGTGGAACCTTCCTTCAGGTAGCACTGCAACACATAACAACATAACAATATATTAGCATAGAAATACATTATTACAACACACGCATAGTTTATCAGAAACATAATCGCATAACAGCTACATCCTGACCTGCAAGATTGCACTGCTCCTAAGGAGAATCTAGGTTAATAGTAGTGCCTAGGGTCTGGTTTCTGCACCTCCCTCCCATTGGCATCCTTTACTGTAACGCTGTATGATCTGGGCGGCCCATTCTCTGGTCTATACTCCATCTTATGCATGAAGATGTTGCGCCCAACACTCCATACCCTCATTAGATAAGATATTCTTTCTTCCATCTTGAATGGAGCATGCCCCCCTGATTTGGACATGATATAATCCTCCACTGTTTCTCTTAACCACGTATCTGTAAGGAATCCACTACTGGTTTTGACTGCAGCCTTGCAGGCCTGTGCAGTTGCAAGCTTCCTCTGGCAATCTATGGCACAGGTGCTGCCTCTCATTGCAGCTTCTGCCCTGTGCTCTTTCATTGGAGGGGTTCTCACACACCCTCCTCCTGTGATTGGATCTCCGCCCTTTATATTCTAGGCGTTGGCTCTGAACCAGCGCCGAGCATAACTATTCCTACCTCTATGTTACTGTCTCTGCCACAAACCACCCCAGGCCTCTCTCCTAGCGTTCTTACCTTCCAAGTTCCTGAGTATCCAGAGGCCTGGTCCTGGACGTCTGTGCTGAAGCGTTGTTGCCAGCACTGGCCTGCTGCTATCTCCTTGCAGTGGCCTACCCCGGACGTCTGTGCTGAAGCGTTGATGCCAGCACTGGTAACTGCTGCATTCCCTCCTAGCAGTGGCTACCCTTCCTGTCCTGTGGCCTGCCGCTATTCTCCTGTAGTGGCCTATCCTGGACGCCTGTGCTGAAGCGTTGATGCCAGCACTGGTAACTGCTGCATTCCCTCCTAGCAGTGGCTACCCTTCCTGTCCTGCGGCCTGCTGCTATTCTCCTGCAGTGGCCTACCCTGGACGCCTGTGCTGAAGCGTTGATGCCAGCACTGGTAACTGCTGCATTCCCTCCTAGCAGTGGCTACCCTTCCTTTCCTGCGGCCTGCTGCGATCCTCTTGCAGTGGCCTGCCTTGGACTTCTGCGCTGAAGCGTTGGTTCTTCCCGACGCTGCCCTGCGGTGAACTTCGGCCAGCCTGCTGTCTCCTCCTGCTGAGATCGGCGTCATGGGCCGAGGCCGCTCCTCGCGCAGAAGCCACCCCCGCGCTCACGCTCCTAAGCTGAAGCGGGGCACTCCTGATTTCCTGTTGCCGAACTCCTGCTTCATTAACGACGATGCTGCCTTCTCCAATCCTGACCCTGCGATGTACGACTACGAACTGCGCACTCCGGATCAGTCTGCGTGGACTAAGGTCGGTGATTATATAACCCCACCTCAGCCCCGCGGTCCGGTCCCGGTTTGTGGTGAGCATCGGCGTAACAGTATCCCTGTTATCCTCAATCTCTTCATGAGGGGCTCGGACACATGGATACTCCAGACCATGCGTTCTCTTATACCTAGCAACTATTGCTCTCTCAGCCCTGCTTATACGGATGAGTTTCTTGTTACCTGCCCTGCCTGGCAGCACCCACGATAATGGTTCCTCAGACGCAACCACATCATAAAGTATGGACGACCCTCGGGGAGTAACTAAGCCCTGTATGTCATACCACCTTTTTTTTAGCTCTTCTTGGCACTCCTCATCTGAGTACTCGCCCCCATCCCACCAGTGGTCCACTATGTCACTTCTAATTAATATGAACCGCGTACGGTCCAACCAGGTCTCATACCCCTCAAACATGGGAGCCCACCATCTGGTCTCTTTCTCCACTACCTGCTCTGTCACTATTACTGGCATCTCACTCTCCTCCAGTTCTCCCCCAGAAGACACTCCTGATGTCCCTGTGGACCTAGAATTGGACCCAAGGCGTTTAGGCCTACATTTTATATTAGCATTACAATCCACAGCACTCATTCTTGAAGATACATTAGCAGCGATCATTTCCCGACCCGATCCCTCATCGGAGGTAAAACACTCCCCCCAGTCCAGATTTGACCCAGTCCGTTCCTCGGAAGTATCCCGGGACTCCCCAGACAACCCTTGGCTCCAGATGAGGAGGTGACAGGGGCAGGGGTTTGGGCCATGGGCGAGGGCAGAACAAAAGGGGACTCGTGTTGCCGATGCGGCATTACAATCCGCAACTTCACAATACCTCGACCGGTACCAGCGGGTTGCAGTTCCTTCTCTCCCGTCTCTTGATTCCCAGGCTTCCGCAGGGCCTGCCAGCTCTTGCTCTTCGCTGCTCCAGCTGTTCGGGTACAGCACGTGGTCGCGAGGGCGCGGCCATCTTCCAACCGGTTCCGCTATGTCCGCCAGAAGTGATGTCATCTATCTCGCGGGACGAAGCGCCGCCATCTTGGGTTGGGCTCCCCACCGGAACCTCTTCCTCCACAACGACATCTGCCGCCGGAAGTGATGGTTCTTCTCGCCGCCCAGCTCGGGCATTGGCTGGGCCTTCCTTCGCCGTCACCACCATCGGTGCCTGTGGAGGGTAAGGAAGTGTCTCACCGCTCCGTCGGCTCGTGATGGGGTCTTTTCCTCCTTCCACGTTGGGAGTCGCCACGGCCATGGGACTCATCCGCTCCGGTCGCACCAGCGCAGGTGACCTCGGATTCTCAGGAATCGGCTCAGCCACTTCGCAGGTAAGTGCTGGCTCTTTTTCAGCACCGCTGTAGTGGCCCGCCGGTAGGCGCATCACCACCGATGTCGGGCTTGCTTGCTCCTCATCCGATGAAGCGGACTCCGACACGGGTAGTGGTACTTCCGCAGGGGACTGACAGCGAGGTTCCGGGTTCTCACTGCGGTTGCAGGCCCCAGTTTCTTTCGGCTCGGTAGCAATCATCAGCAATGATCCCCATTCTCCGGGATCAGTTTTCTCTGTCTTGATCTTGTTCGAGGCTCCAGCCGTCAGCTTGGCTGTCTCTCCTCCCGCCTCCACGGTCTGCCCAGGCACAAAGGGCTGCACGGCCCACAGATAATATATGCCATATTGGGGGCATCTCGTCGTGGTACTGGCTTCTCCGCCCGGCAATCGGCACTGCATGCACAGGCATCGCAAGGTTTCGGTATCACCCGCCTTTATTACCAGGAAGCCTCCTGGCAATGAGTAGGGGTGTGCTGAAATGTCCATCTCAGTCTTTATGGTACTAGTTACAGGGGACACTTTGCACAGTGGTCTTGCCTGTTCACCAGCTCCTCGCAACTGAAGGGCAGGGAACACACTTCCAGCTCCTCCTTCAGCCCACTCAGTTCGTAATTGGCAGATACAGGGACCCGTCCCCCTGGTGGATATTAAGGGAGGGTCTCACAGGTTCACTTGATGACCCATGCTTGGCGCTGAGCCTGTCACAGTCCAGGAGGGCGCGGCTACAGCTTTCGCGCCACTACCCCCAGCAGGGTGGGGTTCTTTATTTGGCGCTAATCCCGGCCAACTTCTTGCAATCTTTGCATTTGCAGAATTCTCTTCACTCGGCCCACGCAGTCTCCCAGGGAAGCGGGAACCGCCATCTTGGTGTGCACGGCCATTCACTATAGCAACTGAGGTAGATACTTGTCTAGGGATCCCCTTCTGGCAATCAGGTTCTCCATCCACTCCACACATAACAACAATGTCCTCTACACTGTCCTCCAGGGTAGCCCCCCCGGGATCCCAAGCAGGACAAAAACGGCGCGGCCACAGCCTTGGCGCCACTCCATAACATGCTTGCAAAAGTCCCTTCTGCAGCTCGCTCCTCTGTGGTAGACACACCACGTGCGCTCTCTCCATCAGGCGCTGGCCGCCATCTTTGATTCTCTGCACCGCGTGGAACTTCACCTCTTGCGGTCACCATCTTTACTTGGTAATTGCGCTCGCACATGGAGCTCCTCTCTGCTGGGCAGCCGCCATCATCGATGCAATAAAGAATGCCAGTGCACCACCTACATGTATCTAATGTATGTTTGACTCATGTTACTACCTCAGGCTAGGCTCACTCTCTCTGTCTATACGGTGTCTTCCTTCCTTCCAGTATGTGCTCTGTGGTAAGTGTCCTGGTTACTGGCTAGAGTACTCTGGCTTCTCCCATGCAGTACTAGGGTGTCAACCTCTCTTGGCTACCTCTAGCACAGATCCTCTCCAGAATTCCTGACCCGAGTTATCCAGGCTAGCCCTTCAGGCATCCTACGACTAGCCACCTCATGGTGACTAGGACAGCTATAGCCCTGTCTCCAGACCCACTTTACTCCTCTCAAGGCCCTAGGGTGTGCTTTGCGATGTCGCCACGACCTTCCTGACTACCCCTAGGTCCGTCCCATACACAGCACTGACTGGCAGCATACACTCTCCCAGTTTCCTAGTGTGCCTAGCAAAAGCCTGTCCTGTTGATACAGTATCTCAGCAGCGCCTCCAAAAATGTAACGGTTCTTGGGCCCCCACCCAATCTCAGATTGGCTCCTGTGGTCTAATCGGCCCCCATTACATGTCTGTGTGATGTGGTGCACATGCTGGTAACAGGACTCCTGAGTCTCCTGCTGGGTTGGTATGGGGACTATCACCATGACAGGCGTCTGAGGTAGTGTTCTGAGTCCTACTCACATTCGATGCAGCGCCTCCACTCCATCAAGATCCCTACGGCAGCAGGGGGAAGTATCTGATGGGGAACTCCTTCTTGGTGCATCCTTCTGTTGAATAACTCCACACTCACACAGAAGAGATCTTTTGAACCAGGGCATCTCCTCTGGCAGACTGCCCCTCATCGCGGCCGTACTTAGCTGCTCATTCCATTGAGGTACTCCATGCAGAAGGTTCCCTCTCTCTTAATTGAGTTGCTCTCCACCTCTCCCCTTAAGGGAGATCACCATCTGTGCCAGGTCCCTGGACACAGTGTGTACTCAGCTTGTCACTTGACTTTCTGACAGACAGCCTTGAACTCTCCTTGTTAACACACTAACTTTAGGCAGTTCTGTGTCTTATATAGACTCCAGAAACATACCCACCTTTGTGTCACTAACAGTGGACACAAAGCACGTTGTCATTTTCTTCGTTACATATGACACTTCACCAGGGTGTGAGGGCAAACCTCCATGATTGTTACTGGCAACCCTGCCTACTTACCAGGATTACTGCCAGCATGAGAAAGATATGTACACCATTTTTACACATGGCTACATATCAATAAGGGCGACCTTATTTTTTATGTTTTTATTTAGCAGTTTTTTATCCTCTCATCCATTTCGTTAGATATGGCAGGATTGCTCGTCACAGTTGATGTGTATTGCTAAATCTGGATTGTCTGCAAATATTCCTGTTTATTTACATTTTGATTATGTATGTATTTTGTTATTTCTCACCCCCCACCCCAACCCTCTTAATTCTGTAATTCCTCCCCCCAAAAAAATTCTCCAAAATAAACAGTTAGAAAAGAAAAAAGATCAATTGGTAATTTTGAAAAATATGATATTATACAACCAAGAGTTGTATCTGTGCCTAAAGCAGCAATCCTCCTCTAAAAGTTGAACCATAGCACCTCAAACTCCAGGCAAACCCCAGTTGCTGAAATATCTGTTATTTTTTTTTGCCAGTACTGTACAGTTGTCACGCTTGTGCTCTCCTCACAAGCGCAGAGAAGAAAGGGAAGGACCCGCTAGCGAGGTGGGGAGGCCGCAGGGGATACGAAGGGAGTAAGTTGCCGCTCAGCTGGGGATCGGCGCACGTAGTCACGTGACCGCGCCGCGCGCATGAGAATGCGCGATGCGTCCGGAGGTGCGGTGCCTACTCAGAGACACGACTTATCCATCTGCATGTGCGCGCATGCTCTGACAGCAGAGCGGGAGTGCGCGTGTTCTCAGGCACCAACGCGGGGGTTGCTTGAAGCCAACGCTTCAGCACGGGAGTCTGGAAATGGAAACCAGGAACATGGGCATGGAGTCCAGAGCACAAGGTAACATCCAGAGAAGGACTGCTTCTTGGAGAACGTCCAGACTTCTTAAAGGCGTAGTGACAGAAACAGCAAGGTGCAGTGAAACTAAACATAACATAAGGATTCTTAGTCTAATCCATTGGCCAAGGAATTATAAGACTGCTACCACGTCAAGGTGAACCCTACTAAGCAGGTACCTACACTACCTGACGGTAAACTAACCTCAGTAGTATTAGAGTGACTGTCCCAGTCTTCCAGAATCCACAGGAGATAAGTAAAGGTCCCAAGGAGGTCCAGGCAGGAACAGTATGCGATGAGTACCAGCAGGCACCAGGGCAGGCAGCAAATGACTAATAGCTGAGAGAAAGTCAAAGAGAGGCTTACCTCCTGTCAGTAGGGAGGGCAGGGTTTGCCAGAAAGCAAGATGGTGTTGCTTGATTCAGAATCCTTAAAGACACAGGATCTTGACTCGCAGCTAGAGGGCGGCGATCAGAAGTAAACAGGTAAAGGAACACGCCGCAGGGGGCGTGTTCCGCGCATCGTTACAACAGTGCGGAAAAAGAAAGAAAGTCCCAAGGTCACACAATAGGAAGCTCCAAAGTAATCTTCTGATTAATGTTGCAGATTTCTTTTGGCTGCAGGCTCCATGCTGACCCTGGCAGCCATATTGTTTCTCCCGAGAAGAATTATTTTCGGGGAGATTTAAAAATGGGGTGCAGGCGCTCAGTGTCGCAGCTCAGCTCTGGAGGACCCTGTGACGGTGCTTGTCACGGTCCATGGTCAGCAACAGGGATTCCAAATAGGCAAAAGGGTAATGTGTGACAGCGAAGATAAAACAAAGCTGGGGCAAACAGAACTTTGCTCGGCGTCTCCCACCAGGAACTTATAAAGCAGACTGCCAGTACCCAAAATGGCCACAGTGAGCAGAAAGGGCAGGAGAGAAAGAAAACCTGGGCCATAGTGAAAACCCGGCACGTATCAAGCAGAATCCTTACAGACCCTTAGTTCAAACAAGGTTAAAAAACAAAAGTGAGCACTGCAGCATAACTTGCTACTTTGTATTGTAAGTCTTTATTTATATAGCGCCATTAATGTACATAGCGCTTCACAGTAGTAATACATGTGGTAATCGAATAAATAACAGATAATATAAATAACAGATCATGGGAATAAGTGCTTTAGACATAAACATAACATTAAGGAAGAGGAGTCCCTGCCCCGAGGAGCTTACAATCTAATTGGTAGGTAGGGAGAACGTACAGAGACAGTAGGAGGGAGTTCTGGTAAGTACGTCTGCAGGGGGCCAAGCTTTATGTATCATGTGTTCAGAATGTTCACAGTGCTATTCGTATGCTTCTTTAAGCAAGTGTGTCTTAAGGTGGGTCTTAAAGGTGGATAGAGAGGGTGCTAGTCGGGTACTGAGGGGAAGGGCATTCCAGAGGTGTGGGGCAGTCAGTGAAAAAGGTTTAAGGCGGGAGAGGGCTTTAGATAAAAAGGGGGTAGAAAGAAGACATCCTTGAGCAGAACGCAAGAGTCGGGATGGTGCATAGCGAGAAATTAGGGCTGAGATGTAAAGAGGGGCAGAAGAGTGTAAAGCTTTAAAAGTGAGGAGAAGAATGGAGTGTGAGATGCGGGATTTGATTGGAAGCCAGGAGAGGGATTTCAGGAGGGGAGATGCTGAGACAGATCTAGGAAAGAGTAGAGTGATTCTGGCAGCAGCATTTAGGATAAATTGTAGGGGAGACAGGTGAGAAGCAGGAAGGCCGGACAGCAGGAGGTTACAGTAATCAAGACGGGAGAGAATGAGGGCCTGAGTCAGAGTTTTAGCAGTCGAGCAACAGAGGAAAGGGTGTATCTTTGTTATATTGCGGAGGAAAAAGCGACAAGTTTTAGAAATGTTTTGAATGTGAGGGGCGAATGTGAGAGAGGAGTCGAGTGTGACCCCTAGGCAGCGTGCTTGGGCTACTGGGTGAATGATCGTAGTTCCAACAGTAATGTGGAAGGAGGTAGTAGGGCCAGGTTTGGGAGGAAGTATGAGGAGCTCTGTTTTAGCCATGTTGAGTTTAAGGCGACGGAGGGCCATCCAGGATGATATAGCAGAGAGACATTCAGAAACTTTGGTCTGTATAGCAGGTGTAAGGTCGGGTGTTGAAAAGTATATTTGTGTGTCGTCAGCATAGAGGTGATATTTAAACCCAAAAGATGTTATTAGGTCACCTAGAGAGAGTGTGTACAGAGAAAAGAGAAGAGGTCCCAGGACAGAGCCCTGGGGTACCCCCACAGAGAGATCAATAGAGGAGGAGGAGGTGTTGGCAGAAGAGACACTGAAAGTATGATGGGAGAGGTAGGATGAGATCCAGGATAGAGCTTTGTTCCGAATACCAAGAGTATGGAGAATGTGAAGGAGAAGAAGGTGATCAACAGTATCAAATGCTGCAGAGAGGTCGAGTAATATGAGCACAGTGTAATGACCTCTATCTTTGGCAGCATGGAGGTCGTCAGTTATTTTAGCGAGGGCTGTTTCCGTGGAGTGAGCAGTGCGGAAGCCAGATTGTAGAGGGTCTAGGAGAGAATAGGTGTTGAGAAAATGGAGCAAGTGAGAGAATACAAGACGTTCAAGGAGTTTAGAGGCAAAAGGCAGGAGGGAGACAGGTCGATAGTTAGAAAGACAGGTAGGGTCAAGCTTGCTGTTTTTGAGTAATGGTATGACTGTTGCATGTTTGAAGGAGGATGGAAAGATTCCAGAGCAGAGGGAGGAGTTAAAAATGTGTGTGAGCATAGGGATTATAGTAGGAGCAAGAGGTTTTAGGAGATGGGAGGGAATGGGGTCAAGAGGGCAAGTGGTAGAGGGAGAAGAGGCGATCAACAGCGACACATCCTCCTCTGAGACAGTGGAAAAAGAGTCAAGGAAGGCAGGAGGAGAGTTAGGAAGAGGTGTAGGATGGGAAGAAGAAACAGAGGGGATGTTCTGACGTATGGATTCCACCTTTTCCTTAAAATAGTCAGCAAAGTCCTGAGCGGAGATGGAGGAAGGAGAGGCAGCTGAGGGTGGTTTGAGTAGAGTATCAAAGACAGAGAACAGTCGGCGTGGGTTAGACTTGTGCATGTTGATTAGTGCAGAAAAGTAGGCTTGTTTAGCTTGCGAGAGGGCAGAGTTGAAACAGGATAGCATAAATTTGTAGTGAAGGAAGTCTGCGAGAGTGTGAGACTTCCTCCAGAGACGTTCAGAGGAATGAGTGGAGGAACGCAGCATGCGTGTGTGGGAATTTAGCCAGGGTCTAGGGTTAGAGGGGCGAGTGCGGCAGAGAGAAAGTGGGGCATGTAGATCAAGAGAGGAGGACAAGACAGAATTGTAGTTCCTGACCAGGTTGTCAGGGTCTGTAGCAGAGCTGAGAGAGGAGAGGGAGGAGCGTAAAGTGGACTCAAAGTCAGGTAAGTGAATAGAGCGCAGGTTTCTGCAGAACCGGGGTGTAGATGGAGGTGGAGAAGGGGAGAAGCGAGATAGAGAGAATGAGATGAGATGATGGTCAGAAAGAGGAAAAGGGGAAATGGAGAAATCGGAGAGAGAGAAGTTCTTAGTGAAAACCAGGTCTAAGTAGTGGCCATCCTTGTGGGTGCTGGCTGCAGTCCATTGTTGAAGGCCAAAAGAAGAGGTTAGAGAAAGAAAGCGGGAAGCCCAAGGGAGAGAGGGGTCATCAATGTGGCAATTGAAGTCCCCAAGGAGAAGAACAGGGGAGTCTGAGGAGAGGAAGAAAGAGAGCCAGGATTCAAAGTGAAAGAGAAAGGCAGAAGGGGGATGAGTAGAGGTAAGTGGGCGATAGATGACCACCACATGAACCGGGAGAGGAGAGAAAATCTGGACAGTGTGAGCCTCAAAAGAGGGAAAAGCAAGAGAGGGGGGAATAGGAAGGGTTCGGTAACGGCAGAGAGAGGAGAGCAGGAGCCCCACACCTCCACCCCTGCCATCAGTGCGCAGAGTGTGGGAGAAGGAAAGGCCACCATAGGAGAGGGCAGCTTCCACAGCAGAGTCAGACTGAGTGAGCCAGGTCTCAGTTATGGCAAATAGGAGCAGAGAGTGAGAGAGAAAGAAGTCATGCACAGAGAGGAACTTGTTAGAAAGGGAGCGAGCATTCCAAAGAGCACAGGAGAAAGGGAGAGAGGAGGGAGGCTGGCAGGGGATGGGTATGAGGTTGGAGGGGTTGACACCAGAAGGAGTAGAGATTGCAGTTGGCAGGCGAGGACGAGCGCATGTAGGAATAAGACAGGGACCAGGATTGGGAGAGATATCCCCAGAAGCAAGGAGGAGAAGCATGGATAGAAAAAGGATGTGTGAGGATGATTTGTAGGGGTGTTTTTTAGTGCAGGGGATATATCTGTGTGGTGTCAGAGGACGCAGGTAAGAAAGGAGTTCATGTGAAAAGAGAAGTGGTGAAGGAAGGAGAGATGGAGATATATGAATAGAGTTAGAGACATACTGGGGCTGGTAAAAAGAAGTGCATAATTTGAGAAGAAGTGAAGTCACAGCAAATATAAATGGTAAAGGCAGCATCACAGCAGTAATGATGCAGTCTGGTATTGATGATATCCTCCTTTCCAGCGTAGTTCAAATGCAGGAATCAGGGCCAGATGGGGTGTCCACTTCTTCTGAACTTCCTTTTAAACTTCAGTTGTTCACTTATAATGGGCCACTTGGATATGGGCTGCAGGCAGACTAGCTGTTCTGACTGGGTTTATATAGGCCTAAAAAGTCACCTGACAGTGTGGTTCTGTCTGCTTAATTAGCACATCTGAGGCACATTCAAACAAATGGTTTTCTACACAGGGTGTTCCCTGCCTAGGTGGCAACACTTAATTTGATTAGGGGTAGACAGAAAACAGCATTCAAATATGGTTTTTACCTAGCATTGGATCACTTGCATATACTATATAATACACACAGCAAAGGCTTCAATGAGGATTTAGAGATGGTTTTTACCTAGCATTGGATCACTTGCATAAACTATATAATACACTGGCGACCCACTTTATTCGAGCTTGGCTAGTCCCACGAATTCGGGTATACCCGGGTGTATTGAGGTTTGTGACTGTTTTCTGCCCGAGTGCATTGGGTTATTTTCCAGGCAGGGATTGAAGCATTTTATTCCCGCTGGCTGCAATACTGCACAGTATATATATATATACTGCATTACAATTCATGAATTTATGCCATCTGGTAGACACGCGAAGCATTGCAGCCTATTAAATCCTAATCATTATCATTTAACAGATCAGCCGCCCGTCAGCCAGGCATGAACCCAGGCTGGGAAGGCAAACGCAACGGGGCTTGTCAGAGGTGAGGAGCGGCGCATTCCAGGTATCTGCCAGGTACATACTGGGTATTTGCTCGAATAAAGTGTGTCGGTGCAGTACACACAGCAAAGGCTTCAATGAGGATTTAGAGATGGTTTTTACCTAGCATTGGATTACTTGCATATACTATATAATACACACAGCAAAGGCTTCAATGAGGATTTAGAGATGGTTTTTATCTAGCATTGGATCACTTGCATATACTATATAATACACACAGCAAAGGCTTCAATGAGGATTTAGAGATGGTTTTCACCTGAGGAGAGAAGAAGGATAAGATCCATTAGGGTAAGAGTTCCTTCCTTTTAAACTTCAGTTGTTCAGTAGTCATGCCACTTATAATGGGCCACTTGGATATGGGCTGCATTTAAAAATGTGGAGGATCATCATTTGAAGTAGACAATTTTATGCTATTCTGTTTCTTTTAAAATATTCCTCCTTCCATTCATAAGACATTTCTTAGTTTCTCTTAGTAGTTTGGAGAATGTGCAGTAGGTACACTCTACCTTTTTTTTAATGTAATTAAACATCAACTTGCACCTAAACATTTATGAACACTGAAATTAGTAATTATTGAAATAAAAGGATTCTAACAATTATTATACAGAGATATTCTTCAAATATATTATGAATTAAGTGTAGAGATGGGCAATTTTTTCGCCTTGGATCTGTCGGTTCCTTTGGTCCTCGGATCAGTTTCAAAAAGGACCATCTGGCCTTTTCAAGTTTTTTTGTCTATTACTGACAATCCACATGGCGAATTAATAATCCGTGATCGAATTGTTACATATCGGCACTCAGATTAAATCTGCGGGATTGGGATCTCTCTCCCCCTCTCTCCCCCTCTTCCTCTCTCCCCCTCTCCCTCTCTCCCTCTCTCCTTCTCTCCTTCTCTCCTTCTCCGTGGATGAATTGTGTTTTTTTTTGTAACTTATATTTTTATTAAAGTTTTCAAACATAAATGGGAGGGGAAAGGGTACAAAAAAGAAAAAGGGAGGGGGGGGAACAACCATTTTGATCAGAATTCCTTACAAGCATCAACAATCACATTACATATCATACAATATCTTATAAACAACATAACACATTCCGCACAAACCACTCCCAAATCATCTCTTCCTCTGATGGGCACCCCCCAATCCGGCATTGCAGGGATCCCAGATCCTATCGTACTTCTCAGTAGTATGATTCAGGAACGAGGTAAGTTTCTCCATCAATTGGACATCATTGACCCTTCTAGTAACCTCTCTTCTGAATGGCGGGAGAGTTTGTTTCCACGCTGCTGCTGCAGCGCATCTAGCCGCCGTTAGAATATGCAGGATCAATTTAAATGTATAGGGGTTCAAATCGCCCATGGGTTTAGCGTAATAATTACAATTGGATCTAGTGGGATCTCAATATCCGTTACATCTTTTATTCATTTCAGAACTGTTCTCCAATATATCTGCATTACTGGACAATACCACCAGATATGTGCCAGATCTCCTCGTTGTCCACATCCTCTTCAACACCTGTCCGAGGTCCCCGGGAACATCTGTTTTAATCTTTTGGGGGTGTAATACCAGCTTAACAAATTGTTATAGATATTCTCTTTTGTTACTGTACAAATGGAGGTTTTACCCGCATTGTCCCAGATATCTTCCCAGTCCTTCCTCATTATTTCAGTCTGAAAATCCAGGGCTCACTGGTCCATATATCTATCAGCCGGGGTATCCTGTTTTGGGACTAAACCCTGGTAAAGAGACAATATCAAACCCCTTTGATTTGTTTTTGTTTTACATCTCTTCAAATCGGATGTAGTTAGGAAATTCCTCCTCATACAAACCCTGACAGATAAAATGATGACCCCGCATATACCTGAACAACTCAATTTGGGGGAGACCATACTTTCTCATCAGTTCCTCAAATGCCATTAGCATATCTTTTTCTATCAAATCTCCCACGTCCCGGATCCCTCTTTGTCTCCAAATTTCGAAACTCTGTCCCATAAAACCTGGGAGAAACCCTGGGTTACCAAACAGGGGAGTGAGCCTAGATGGAATCGACATAACCCGATACTTTTTTTGGGGCCATCTGCCAAAGTTTCAAACTAAACCCGATTACTGCCGGTTCCGATTTTTATCCCAGATCCAGTCCCATAGTAAAGAGGGCAGTCCGACTGGGTTTTTGAACAAGCTTTATAAATCCACCCAGGCATAAACCCCTCTCGGGGAATGCCAGTACACCATTTGTTTCATATGAGAGGCTGTAAAGTATTTTAAAATATTTGGCACTGCCAGACCACCTCCTTCTTTAGTATCTAACATAATTGATCTGGCTATTCTCGGTTGCTTATGCTTCCAAATAAATTGCATAATTCGATTTTAGATATCTTTAATAATTGTATATGGGACAGATATCGGTAACGTCTGAAAGTAATACAAGAGTCTAGGGAGAATATTCATCGTAACCGCAGTGATACGCCCTAACCAAGAAATACAGTGGCAGTTCTAAACTTGCAAATCTTTTTTTATCTTTGAAAAAGGTCAGGATAGTTATATTTATATAATGAGTTATAGGGCCTCATGCAGTAAGCGTCGATTAAGTGAAATCGGCAAGTTTACCGATTAGTCATGTTAATGGCGATTTTTCCTCTCCGTATGCAGTAAGTGCCGAATACATTCAAAATGAACCCGAAAACAAATCCGCCCACTCTCACGATGATTATCCGATCACACACAGGTGTATCGGCGTGCGTGGCGGGGTGCTGATAGGTTGCCCAATCACAAATCTTGCTGAATCAGGCGAAACAAGCATGTATTGGATTGCGCGCCATATTTAAAGGCAACGTGTACTGCTAATCATTCTCTGTGTTGTTGGGAGTGAGAGAGAGAGAGAGACGCACAGAGCTGGCTGATTGAACATTTGCATATTGACGGAGAGACTTGTTGTGTATTGGGTGAGCTTTGTCCATTGTTGTTTTGTTTACATCTTTGTCTTGTTTTATATGTGGAAGTGTTTCGTGTGATTGGCTGTACATTAGTTGTCTGTTTTTTGTGAGTGCTGGAAGTATTCCCGCAAAGCGTGGGAAGAGTGATGCTGGTGGGAGTGGGAGTGCTACTCGTGCGAGTACGCGTCGGAGTGAACGTACTGTTCAGGGGAGTGATGTTGCTGGTGCACCGAGTGGTGTTGCTGGGAGTGGGAGTGCTGTTGCTGGGAGTGGGAGTGTTGTTGCTGGGAGTGGGAGTGCTGTTGCTGTGAGTGGGAGTGCTGTTGCTGTGAGTGGGAGTGTTGTTGCTGGGAGTGGGAGTGCTGTTGCTGGGAGTGGGAGTGCTGTTGCTGGGAGTGGGAGTGCTGTTGCTGGGAGTGGGAGTGCTGTTGGTGGGAGTGGGAGTGCTGTTGCTGGGAGTGGGAGTGCTGTTGCTGGGAGTGGGAGTGCTGGGAGTGGGAGTGCTGGTGCTAGGAGTGGGAGTGCTGGTGCTAGGAGTGGGAGTGCTGGTGCTAGGAGTGGGAGTGCTGGTGCTGTGAGTGCTGCTGGTGGCGCAGTTGCTGATGGGGTGGATGGTGGTGGCGTGCTTGCTGGTGGGCAGCTTTTGGAGGCTCTTCCATTGGAAGAAGGAGAGTCCAGTCAGCACCAGCCAAGCTCTGACCCTAAACCTGCTCGGAAGAAACGTGTGGAGAAGCCACGTAATCCTCGCTTCAATGACCAGGAAAATACAGCTCTTGTCACTGGCATTCTGGAGCACTATGACAGTATATATGGACATTTACTAGGTAAGTGTACCTTTACATTTATTATTCAAATACATGTGATCCTAGGTCATCTGAGTTTTGTTCATATGCAAATATGGGTTCAGAATATCTTTCTATGTTAATTAGTCTGGAAACACAGCTTTTTATCATGCCTTACAAGGACAACTAAACACAGGCGGTCAATTTGCCATAACTGCATACAATATGAATGCAACCTTGCTTACATGTATAGGTTTAGTAGTGAATGCTCATGTGCTTCACATATTACACATAAAACAGCATGTTTGCTATCTCTTGGAACAGCTAGCAGTGTAGGAAACTGGTGCTTCTATTATTAATCATTTACCTCATATATTTTATATGTTTTTCAAGGGCGGACAAGTTCAGCAAGCAGAAAAGAAATGTGGGACACAATAGTCATTGGTGTCAATGCGTGTGGGAATCATGTGAGGGACAAGCGGAATTGTCACAAGAGATTTAATGATATTAGGTCCAAATTGAAAAAGAAAATACAACACCAACGCGTGCATGCTACTGGCACTGGAGGTGGGCCGACACCACAACGTCTCATATTAAGTCCATTGGAGGAGCTGCTTCGGCCAAAATTACTTCCCGTCATCGTGGAAGGCTTACCTGGTGACCGTGATATAGGAATTTACCCCTCACAATTTCCACCAGGTGAGAAATATTACTGTACTAGGCGTGTCGTTGCTTACAGTTATTTTGCATAGTTACACTGCTTTTTATACTGTCTTCACAATATAAGCATACCTGCATCTATATATGTATATGTCTGATTCTGTATATATATATATCTCAAAATAGACATATATGTTGTAGTCCTACTAAAAGCAGTAACTAATATAGCACGTGCCATTGCGTGCTCATTTACATGTGAATTCCCAAAATGCATTGCTGCAGTGGAAGCAATTGATGGTGGGCGAAGATGGGGAACAACAGGGTAGTACACATGTGTAACACATGTTAATGAGAAATTATTACTAGCTACAGGTACAGAACAGAAATATGTATAATATTATTGTGTATTTTATTTATTTTACTCCGACAAACATGACATTACTGCCTATTTTAAGCATGCATCAAATATATTGCATGCAACGGCCTACAAACATCACTTGCACT
The DNA here is from genome assembly GCF_040206685.1 of Ascaphus truei. Classification (NCBI taxonomy): domain Eukaryota; kingdom Metazoa; phylum Chordata; class Amphibia; order Anura; family Ascaphidae; genus Ascaphus; species Ascaphus truei. The sequence goes on from NC_134484.1 coordinate 229,395,551, forward strand.
AACACATCTATAGTTGTTTATGAAAAGGTCCATTTTTGCTTTAAGTCATATACAGACAGCATAATGAGGCACACGTATCATATTTTATGTCATTGTTTTCATAACTTAAAAACTGCACACGACTATTTAGCTCATCTACCATTGTGTTAAAGCAGCTGCAATTAATATCTCATCACAGCATACACTTCAACAGAGGGGGTGGGGTTCAGCACACACACTAATTACAGCCTCATTTTAGGGTAAACTTAGTTCACACCATTTTCACCTGTTTCAAGTAATTGAAAGGTGTGGCTGATTAGGCTTTTTGGGGAAGGGAATACCGTTCTTACAACCTGACTAGCACAACTGAAGTTAATCACACTCATTTGAAAGCTTCACTTTAGCTACTAAATGCCCCAAAAACTCATTACTTATCAAACCGTACGTCACACATTAGTTCACTCATATCTATAGTTGAACTACTACTATCAACGACACATTATCACACACTGCATGTGTTGTCTTGTTTAGTCACAGCCACATTCATGTGTGCCACATCTTATATTAATGTACCACACATATCCTCTACCAAAAACAACACTTTTTGCAATATGACCACCTTCATGATAACCATTGTGAATGGTCATCTCATGATAGTTATGTACATTATGATACTGATATCACTAAACAACATATGATTTTTATGTACAAATTTTATCTATTTATCCTCACGCATTACTGCAGGAACATAGTATGTTTTATGTTAGGGAACTCAAAAGTTCTAAGTACACAGGCATGTACATTGTTATTACAACTATTTATGTTCACTTTCACACACACATTTTGGGTTAAGGAAATGATGCTGTTAGGTACTCATAAATACAGAACATACAATAACTGTTTGTTCAATATTTACACATGTAAATGTAAAACTTATGTTATTGTTATATATAGTTGCCCCTGAAGGACATGTGTCACCTGAGACTGAACAAGTGTCTTCACCTGGGTCAGCCAGCTCAACACACCTAGAAGGTGAGTGTATCAGTTGGTGGCCATATAATATGTGCTCTTCTATATGTTATGTTGTCATGTTCATTATTTGTTTTGCACATCTTCTTTAAATAGGATTACTTAGTGTCAGTGAAAATGAAGTGTAAGGCAACTTGTATTGTGTTAGTGATGTTAACTATCATGTAGGAGTTGTGAGTTTACAGCAAGTTTTCATTCACTCATATTTCATACTGAGTCCAAACATTATTCTTAAGTCAAGGTAGTTTTTAATGTGAGGTTATAAAACGTATGGAAACATGTTAGTTGTTACTTATGACACAGTACAATTACATAGTAACACAGCAGAGATTAACATGCCATTTAATAATGTGTACATTTATTTGTAGAACATGATGAAGAGGATTTTGATGATGATGATGATGATGATGATGCCGCCGCCGCCGCCATAGACACACAAATACAAGCAAGTGACCATGAAGAGGTTCCAATTGAAACTGTTTTACCGCCAAAACGTCCAGCAAATACCACATATGATGCAATTGTAGCTTCTGAGGGAAAAATTGTGGAAGCAGAAAATCGTCGCCATTCTGACCTGATGACAGTGCTGGAAAGGATGATTGCACTGCAGGAAGAAACAGTTTCACAATTGGCACATCTCCACAGAGTCTTCATTGAAGTGCCTAAACAGTTGCAAAAAATCAACACCTCATTCGAAGCATTAGTTGTTCAGCAAACACAAGCTAATTACTGGAGAATGACTAATGTACCACAATTCAACACCTCACAGGCAGGATCTGTTCATGCAGGTCAGTTTTCACCACATTCATCTGATATTCATTCACCAGGCCCAAATGTTACCGGTCAAGTAGCAGACATTGCTGTGCAGGTTCCTGATCACATCCTACCGCTGCCATCTGTACAAATTCAGCAGCAGACACCTACAAAGGAGGCGACAAAAACAAAACAAGACACACATGAAACAGACCAACCATCACTTGTGCAGTGTCTACCAACTTGCTCACATGTGTCAGTGGGCACAAGCCCTGTCCGTGAACAGTCACTACCCAAAAGCCCTGTAGGTGAGTCACTGCCCAAAAGCCCTGTAGGTGAATAGCTGCCCAAAAGCCCTGTAGGTGAATCGCTGCCCAAAAGCCCTGTAGGTGAATCGCTGCCCAAAAGCCCTGTAGGTGAATCGCTGCCCAAAAGCCCTGTAGGTGAATCACTGCCCAAAAGCCCTGTAGGTGAGTCACTGGCCACAAGCCCTGTAGGTGAGTCACTGGCCACAAGCCCCGTAGGTGAACAGTCACTGCCCAAAAGCCCTGTAGGTGAGTCACTGGCCACAAGCCCTGCCCGTGAAGTGCCAGAGGCCACTCAAAGTGGCTCTGTTGTGCCTAAAGTTGGTGGCAAAAGAAAAAGGAAAATTCAAGAGACAACAAGCAGGCCTGTTACTCGCTCGCAAAAGGAACAAAAAAAATAAATGTTATAATTCAGAAAATATGTCTTTGGCCTTGTTTTGTTGACTTCAGATTATCTAATTACTATTGTATGTATGCTGAAGACTGTGTTGTTTCCAAACTTTCAAGTATGTTCTTGTACACGTGAAGTTTTGGAAATGTTAACACTCCTAATTAATGAATAGTGTTATAAATATTTATGTTTTAATCGTCTGTTCAGTAATGGTCCACCAGGAGCCAGTTGCTAAGTTTAGAGAAGCTGCCATTGACTTTGCAGCAAAACATTGCATTTGGGTGTGTTAATTGATGTAATCATTGCATGTGCATATTATTTTCATGCAATTATAAAAGCACCTATTTAACTGCAAACATCTTTCTTGTACGTGTACAGCAGGATTTTGTGTTAAATATTACTTACCTTTGGTGGCCATTGTAATGTTGTCCTTTAATCATTTATGTGTTCTTGTTTCAAGAACATCTCTGAATTGATACTAATATATATGTAGTATGTATTGATATATGCACACACACACACACACACACACACACTGTGTGTGTGTGTGTGTGTGTGTGTATATATAGTACTATCTAAACTGGTATAGATGTATTTACAAAAAACATACACTTCATGCTTCCTTGTGAAAACACACTATTTTAATAATACAGGCCTAATGTTTGACAACTATACTAAGTGTGAGCCTCTAACATTATTGGGTGCAAACAAATGTTTATTACTTAATTCACTCATGTTTATCACCATTTAAATAGGTTTCATACAAGGCCTACTTACTGCCATCAATATGTTGTGTGTACTCCTGCAATATAAAAAAAAAAAAAAAAGATACATTATATATATATATATATATATATATATACATATACATATATACACACACACACACACACACACACACACACTATACATATAGTACAATATACACTTTATATATATATATATATTTTTATGAGAGAGATATATTTATATATATATAGATACACACGTATTTAAACTCATGCAGACAGGTAGTTAACCAGAATTTCAAATACACACAGAAATGTATGTGGGAAAAAAACATTTCATTTTGCAGGTGTGTGTATTTACTGATATGGCTGTCTAAGCACTATTTTCACACAGTGCTCTTTGTTATTTTTCTAGAAAACTCAATGTTACTGAAATAAGTGTAGGAATGTTTTCACAAACGAGATAAAAAAATGATACATGTTTTTCCCACATTCGCCTATCACTAACCACAAAACTTAAACCAATTAAAAGGACACATCCAATTGGCGTTTGAAATAAGGAGTAAAAGTAGTTACTTTTGTTGACCTTGAAAACGAAACACAGGAATTTGTTAGCCATTGAGCAGAATCATTTTGATGAGCAAAGAAGACAGAACTGCACACATCTTTTGTGCTACTCTGACATGGCTGATGAATTCGTTAACAATATGAATCCCCTCTTAGGTTATAAGTACATGGTTTCAGAAGCAATTTTAAACAGTCGCGGACACAAAGCAAGCACACGCCAAATCTATGATTTGATTCGAGCTAAATATCCTTATTACCAAGACCGTAGGCATGCGCGGAATTTTAATTCCTCAATAAGATTCACTTTATCAACTAATGACTTTTTTGAACGTGTGCAGGATAAGCTAGAACACACCTATGGTTTCTGGAAGATTGCAAAGGAAAAGCATTTTACCCTGAAAGAGGGCACATATATTGTTGTGAAAGGCATATTTATTCCTAATGCCAATAGCAATGGATCCGCTACTACTGTTCCGTGTGAATCGATACCTGCTGCAATATCTGCACCCTCCATTCCTGAAACCCACATTGTACAACAACAAAAGTACTATGATTATGTACCAAGCCTTTCAGCTGAAAATGCATTGGAATGGGAACCAGAAGAAATGAACCTACCTCCCGACCAATTGTTTGAAGAAAGCAGTGGCGATTCCTATGAGCGCTTCATGGAGGAGATGTGTGTCATACTGGATTCAGCGGGTGGGTCAAGCGTGGATGAAAATGCCTTGCATTTCTGGAGCGACCAGTTGCAGCCAGACGAACAGTTAATTCTAGAAGAATGGTAAATATAACAACCGTTATGCGTTGACTGTGCGTTTAAATGTTTTTTTTTTTTTTTTTTTTTAACCACCATTTTCCCTTTCAATGCGTGGATACAGCGTAACATTGCAGACTGCATAACATGTAGCGATCACAAAGAAATTGTTGCCGAATACAATATAGTATAACCTGAAAGAGTAGTACACATTGCTGACGGAATAAATATACGTACTTTCCTATCCCTTTAACCATATTAGCAACATTTTAACATAACTCTAACACATACCTGTTTTGTTATCATGCAACATTTAAAAGCGGGTCCACCACGTATGACGTGGGACCCTTGTCATGGCCCAAGGCGTCCTTAAAAAGGATTACGTATGTAAGTCCCGCCCCCAAGCGACGTGCGCGCCTCAAAGCCTATTGGCTGTCATGTTTTGTTATAGTAACGGTAACTGCAGTGTGTCATGTGTGCGGCTCAGTGTTTGTAGGCGTCAACTGGGCGTTAGCTGAATGTTAATTGAGTGGGAGGAGTGTTAGCGTGCGTTTCACGCTGGTTTAACATGACGTCACACGTATTGCATTTGCGCATTGTGTTATCGGCCGTCCTTTCTGTCCAAACACGTCTGTTTCAAAAGAATACAGATGTACTCGTTTAGAACGAATGTAGTTTCGTATTCATTGTATTTGAAATAAAGATTTTATGTTTAATGGTATTTTCAAGATGTATTGAACGCACAACGTACGCTTTGTTTTGCGCATGCGCTAACAGTTAGTGCAGCCAAGCGTGAAGTGCGTGCGCACACTAAGATGTGCGCGCACATTTTTCAGTATACAGGCAACGTTCACATCATATACATAGTTATGCCTGCTACAAATTTAAAGAAACATTACATACTGATGTACACTTGTACTTCTAACATATAAGTGAGTGACGTGTGTATGTACACAATCATATAGAGCTGTGTAATGCGTTGTCACGGATACATATATAGTAAGGTGCCATATTTGACCATCATGTGTTTGCTGTATTTCAGAGATGTCGGGGAAGATACAATCGGATCAATGTATGATTTCAGAAGAGTCTACCTTTATATGAGATGATTGTGAGGAGGAGCCACCGACTACTATACTACATATGGAACTAATTTTATATTGCTTGCAGCGCTTATTAACAAACAATTAAAAATGTGATACCCTTATGCCTATATTGCATAAGCACTTAATTAACATAATGATGTTGCAAAATAGTGCCTCATGAATTTTTATTGAGTGTTCTTTAATGACTACTATCATTTTATGGCATGGTGTGTTTTATATATAACAACCATTCCCACTCTGCTAACACATTTGTGAATTCTATTGTGTAATGGAACGTATGACTGTCGAAACTATGTAACAATAATAATAATAATAATAATAATAATAATTATAATATGAGCATGTTCATGTATAGCGCTGCTAGTTGTACACAGCGCTTTACAGACACATTTTTCAGGCTGAGGTCCCTGGCCCGTGGAACTTACAATTTATTTTTTGCCGCCTGAGGCACAGGGAGATAAAGTGACTTGCCCAAGGTCACAAGGAGCCGACACCGGGAATTGAACCAGACTCCCCTGCTTCAAAATCTCAGTGCCAGTGTAAGGCTTTACTCACTGAGCCACTCCTTCTCCCAATGTAAAGGACACTTACAACCAACTAGCCATTTCTTGTTAAAAATCTCTTGTTACATGGGTATGTTGATAAAATGGTTTGGGACTGTAGCAAATAATGTTATTGGCCAGATGTTGTGGTCCCCTACAATGCATGATGTTCTGATTATGACATCAACATCATGTAATGAAGTACGTTTCTGTGTATATTTCATTAACCTAACTAACTATAGTTTACTGTGTTTATTAAACGTTCTAAAAATACATAGTATAGTCAATATGATGATATAAGCTACCATAATAAAGCTGGTGTTATCATTTGTCGGTGTTATACATGGATCCTACACAAATTGATACAGACACAAACAGTTGTCTTACAAAGTGTGTCTCTGCTAATGTGCACGTGATTGACGTTACAATTGTGAGAATACTTGATAATTATCATCATGATAATGATGAAGTGACGTGATTTATATTGCAAAAATATTACCAACATTGTCATATTGGTAAATTATAAATGCTAAATGACAGTAACATTAGCGACAAATTTGTCTTCTCTGTTAACAGTTTAACACTTGGTACATGTAGGACACATCCACACACGTGTGACTTATACATACACATGTCACAAATTTAAATTAATGTTGACTATTAATTCCTAGCATTACAAAACACCAACATTGCTAAATATAAGATGTAGTACGCATTGTTGTGATTGCAGGCATTCATGCATGGAGTTTTATGATCAGTCAATTTCATCCGTGATGAATGATCTCCCGTAAGTAAAGAAATAACTACAGTTATCCCCTTGTCTCCAAACACCTCTATATTACATTAATGGGATTTATAAGGAAACATACATAAAATGTGATGAAATGGGAGTAATCATTTTCTAATACAATGCACATGAAAGCTCAAGAGTAGCTAAATGCATATACATGATACAGAAAGTACATATATGTAACATTTGTGTTTAAACCAATATGTTGGGTTTTGACTTCAAATAATTATAGGAAGATTGATGTAGGCACATCTTATGAGAGATGTCAGCAAATATACATACCATGATCAGTCATACTGGAGATATACCTATAATGCAAAGGAACAATATATAAATTGCAAACATTGACATGCCATCTTCAGTACCGTAAACAACACAGCAAAGTGTGTATTTGGTGTTAAATGTGCAACACCATGTATATTTCATGACATTCAAAATGTAAATCAGGCTGGTGTACACATCATATGGATGTACATGTTACACTGCACCAATAACATTGTATGTAAGCATACTAGAAGCATGAATGAGTATGGGCATAATATGTGTATTGTGTTAGCATAAGGAACAACACAATGCTAAAATATTAGTGCTTTGTTACCCCAGTTTTATTCACATACACACAACTTAAGTAAAATTGAAGAGGGATTATATAACCTGTGCAACAATAACATACCGGTGCCACATCCCTTTGTGCACACAGCAGAGAGAAGAAAGGTGTGCAACCCATATTCATCTGTGTCCTACCAGAAGGGTATATAAAAAAACATTATTGTTAAGATAACATAATGTAAGTATAAAAGTAGAACTTGGAACATATATGTTTGTACTTACAAGAAAAAAATGAATTGATGAGATTCTGGCGTGTCTGGCCACCACTGGCTGTTTGTTCATTTTCAGCAGCTACATGGGTGGGATGCTCGTCTACCACAGGCTCAGCTAGGTCTGACTGTACATTGTGCCTCAGTGCAACATTGTGCAAAATGCAACAGGCAAGGATAATATCAGACACTTTTTGAGGCTTGTATAGAAGAGCCCCACCAGTTCTGTCCAGACACCTAAATCTGGTCTTGAGTAGGCCAAATGTCCTCTCTATAACAGATCTTGTAGATATATGGGCTGCATTGTACCTGTCCTCTGCTTCAGTTTGAGGGTTTAGCACCGGAGTCAAGAGCCACGGCCTAATTCCGTATCCTGAGTCACCTATAATGAATGGAGCACACATAAGCTGACATTAGTGATCAAATTGTACAATGCCAACATTCCTAAATAAAAATGTGTTTTGTGTTAGAACATGTAAATGTGTACTCACCCAGCAGCCAACCATGTTCAAAATGTCCCTCTTCGAACGCATGGAAGACTGAAGAGTTCCTCAGGATGGAGGAATCGTGACTGGAACCAGGGAATTTGGGTACCACATGCATTATCCTCATCGTCGCATCACATACCACCTGTACATTGAGTGAATGGTAGTGCTTACGATTGCGGTACACATGCTCACTCTGACTAGGTGCAATCAAAGCAACATGTGTGCAATCGATTGCACCCAGCACACATGGTATCCCTGCTATATTATAAAAGCCAGTCCTGACTTCCAGCCACTCTGTCGCCTCTGTAGGAAAATGAATATAATTCCTAGCGCGTCTATTGAGTGCATAGAGAAACTGGGTCAAGGCCCGCGAGAATGTAGATTGCGAGACCCCGCCCACTATGCCCACAGTTGTCTGGTATGACGCGGAAGCAAGATAATGTAATGAGCACAGCATTTTAACAAGCCCAGGGACTGCACGACCTCTGGCTGTGAAAAAATCTAAATCTCCCCTTTCTCCTGATAAAGAGCTAAGATTGCTGCTGAACTCAAACGATAGCGACTTACAATCTCCTCCTCACTCATCCCATCTAACAGGGTTCTCTCCCTGTACAGACGCGGACGAGGCACAACTTGTCTCCTCTGTCTTCTCCTCTGATCTCCTGTCCCTCTACCTGTCCCTCGGCCTGTCCCTGTCGTATCCGCGTGACTGTCCCTGTCACTGTCCCTCGGTGTGTCCCTCCCTTGCCCTATATGATTGTCTTCATGATCAAGCATGTCATAGAAAAGAATGTTCCTCCGTCTCCTAAACAATCTCAACATTTTGAAATGAGTAGCTGTGAATGATCAGGTAATGGGCGTCCTTTAAATAGGTATGTGATGATGTCAGGTGACATAGTAAAATGCAAGGTGTTACATTAACATAATAAAGTACTTCTGTGGCAAGCTGTGTGCAGTTCTTGTTATAAGTATTTGTTGTGTGTATTCTGCAGGGAATGATGATATTTGCCAATGATGTGACGTGAAGCTTTGTAGAAACATTGCTTGCAAATAAATAGTTGCATGTGCAATGCATGTAAAACTTCTGAACGCAACAGTCAGTCATGTAATTAGACAAAAAGGCTGAGATTGACGTGGGAAAAGTTTTGTGTAACATGTGTAATTAGCCATGTTATTGTGACATGTTGACAACAATGAATAGTCGTGTGCATATGCATGCATTTCTGTAAGGAGGATAGTTGCTAGAGAATGAGTTTACAAGGTGTCCCAATGCTGAATTACTGTACATGTGTGTATAAGTTAGGTTGAAGTGCTTGTAATGCAACGGTTACAATGTAAACATGCAATGTGATTGATCGTCCAATAAGTGACGTCATGAAAATAGGGAGGACCAAACGTAGATGTAAACATGAGAATTTAGATGTACATGTACGTTTAAAGATGCGTGAAACATTACAAGCATTGTGTAATGTAAAGGAACATGAATATACTGTGTATGTGTGACATGTGTGACATGTGTAACATCATGTAAATAATTGTCGCTCAGTTCAATAAAATGTGTGATATGATGTGAGGTTCTCCTTTAAGAGTTGAGTATAGTATTTTCCCTTGGCACATTATCACATGATGAGTAATGTGACCCGCAAATGCTGCAAACATGTAAAAGTATAATGTTATGCAAATAATACACGTCAGCTGTGACACAATGCAGGGAATGCCCCCACACTGTAATGCAAATGACGTTTGTATTGTGAGCAATGAAACGTAAACAGTACTATACTGTTATACGTCCCCGCTCCATTGACTCCATTGATGTACAGAAGTTTTTTTTTTCTAAGTGCCGTTGCGGCAGCCTTAGCGATCGTTCTCCCCTCCAAACTGCCAACTTTAGTTGGCGGGAGAAATTGGCCATAACATCTCAATTTCGTAGTGCCGATCAGGCCCGATAAGCTGTTTTTTTTTGTTGAATCCAGCCGATTTAAAAAAGTGGCGATCAGTGGCGAAAACAGGCTTATCGGCAGGCGAATGGCCATAACAAAATAATCGGCTCCGAAACCTGGTGAAATCAAGCACTTATCGGCGCTTACTGAATCTCAAACCCAATTTTGCCTATAAAATGGCGATAATTCCCTTATCAACGCTTACTGCATGAGGCCCATAGTCTCTAGTGAAATATATCCCCAAATACTTCAGGTGGGTCTTTTATCCATTCATACTCAAAATGCCATTTGAGAACCTCGACTTCCTTTTCGGTTAGCGTCAAATTTAAGGCTTCCGACTTTCCCATATTAACTTTATACTTAGACAGTTAGACAGTTCTCCAAACCTCCGAAGAGAAGACTGTAGATGCAGGAGGGTCATCAATGGATTAGCTATAGTAAGAATAATCTGCAAATAATTACATTTTATAATACTCATCTTTTATTTTGATCCCTTGTATATTTGGGGAAGCTCTTATAGTGGCCTCGAGAGGCTAAATTGTTAAAGCAAAAAGAAGAGGAGAGAGGGGACACCCCTGTCTCGTACCATTCTTGATTGTTATCAGGTTCCCCTCCCCCCCCTGGAATCTTCAAAGTGGCTGTCGGTGACTGATAGAGGGGCCATAACCCCTGTAAAAAAAACAAAACAAAAAAAACCCCAGAGAATCCGAATGCCTCTAGCGCAAGCATGTCAAACTCAAAGGCGAACACGGGACAAGGTTTAAGTTTAGGTGGGCCGCAAAAAAAAAAACTTACATTTTCATAGAAACGTAGGTTTATTTCGAAAAGTACAGTGTGTGTGTGTGTGTGTGTGTGTTTGTGTGTGTGTTGACCTCACTAAATGAAAAAAAAAAAAAGCCAGATGTGAATGACTTCTGAACCCATTAACCAGTGTCACGATGCCCCTCTTGATTTCCAAAGCAGCAATCCCGCCTGGGATCTTACCTGATCCGCAGTCCCTCAAGGTACTATACTGGAGGGGAGGTGTTCCCTACCAGTCTTCCGATGTCCCCCGTGTGACACTTGAGTCAGATCCGGAAGAAAGCAGAATAGGTTATTTCGGTGTAGGTATAGGGCAGCTAAGATAAAAACAGAGGGAGTGGGTGAGGGTGACAGAGAGAGAGGCACAGACAGAGAGAGAGAGAGAGGCACAGAGAGAGAGAGAGCCACAGACACACACAGAGAGAGAGAGAGAGAGAGAGGCACAGAGAGAGAGAGAGGCACAGACACACACAGAGAGAGAGAGAGAGAGAGGCACAGACACACACACACACACACACACACAGAGAGAGGCACAGAGAGAGAGAGAGAGAGAGAGGCACAGACACAGAGAGAGAGAAAGAGAGAGGCACAGACACAGAGAGAGAGAGAGAGGCACAGACACAGAGAGAGAGAGGCACAGGCAGGGACAGAGAGAGAGAGGCACAGACAGGGACAGAGAGAGAGGCACGGACACACAGAGAGAGAGAGAGAGAGAGAGAGAGAGAGAGAGAGAGAGAGAGAGAGAGAGAGAGAGAGAGAGAGAGAGAGAGAGAGAGGCACAGACACAGAGAGAGTGAGAGGGACAGGGACAGGGACAGAGAGAGGCACAGAGAGGGACAGAGAGAGAGGCACAGAGAGAGAGGCACAGAGAGGGACAGAGAGAGAGGCACAAACAGAGACAGAGAGCCACAGACAGGGACAGAGAGAGAGGCACAGAGACAGATGCACAGACAGAGACAGACAGAGAAAGAGGCACAGACAGGGACAGAGAGAGAGGCACAGAGAGGGACAGAGGGAGAGGGACAGAGAGAGAGGCACAGACAGGGACAGAGAGAGAGGCACAGACAGGGACAGAGATAGAGAGGCACAGACAGGGACAGAGAGAGAGAGGCACAGACAGGGACAGAGAGAGAGAGGCACAGACAGGGACAGAGAGAGAGGCACAGACAGGGACAGAGAGAGAGGCACAGACAGGGACAGAGAGAGAGAGAGGCACAGACAGGGACAGAGAGAGAGAGGCACAGACAGGGACAGAGAGAGAGGCACAGAAAGGGACAGAGAGAGAGAGAGAGGCACAGAAAGGGACAGAGAGAAAGGCACAGACAGGGACAGTGAGAGAGAGAGGCACAGACAGGGACAGAGAGAGAGAGGCACAGACAGGGACAGAGAGAGAGAGAGAGGCACAGACAGGGACAGAGAGAGAGAGGCACAGACAGGGACAGATAGAGGCACAGAGAGGGACAGAGAGAGAGAGGCACAGACAGGGACAGAGAGAGACGCACAGACAGGGACAGAGAGGCACAGACAGAGAGAGAGAGGCACAGACAGAGAGAGAGAGGCACAGACAGGGACAGAGAGAGAGGCACAGACAGGGACAGAGGGAGAGAGGCACAGACAGGGACAGAGAGAGAGAGGCACAGACAGGGACAGAGAGAGGCACAGAGAGGGACAGAGAGAGAGGCACAAAGAGGTACAGAGAGGCACAGAGAAGGACAGAGAGAGAGGCACAGACAGGGACAGAGAGAGAGGCACAGACAGAGACAGAGAGAGAGGCACAGACAGGGACAGAGAGAGAGAGGCACAGACAGGAACAGAGAGATAGAGGCACAGACAGGGACAGAGAGAGAGAAGCACAGACAGGGACAGAGAGAGGCACAGACAGGGACCGAGAGAGGCACAGAGAGGGACAGAGAGAGATGCACTGAGAGGGACAGAGAGAGGCACAGAGAGGGACAGAGAGAGAGAGGCACAGACAGGGACAGAGAGAGAGAGAGGCACATACAGGGACAGAGAGAGAGGCATATACAGGGACAGAGAGAGAGGCACAGCCAGGGACAGAGAGAGAGAGGCACAGACAGGGACAGAGAGAGAGAGGCACATACAGGGACAGAGAGAGAGGCACAGACAGGGACAGAGAGAGAGGCACAGACACGGACAGAGAGAGAGGCACAGACAGGGACAGAGAGCGAGGCACAGACAGGGACAGAGAGAGGGACACCCCCCTACCCAACCCCTTCTCTCAATCCCCTCTTCTCCCTCTCCTCCCCTCCATTCTCTCCCCCCCCCATTCTCTCTCTGACCTCCACAGATGCACACAGCCACTGACCTACAGACACTCACACAGACAGACCAACAAAGACACTGACCACGTACAGACACTCACACAGTCACTGGTGGCACACACACACACACACACACACACACACACACACACACACACACACACACACACACACACACACACACACACACACACACACACACACACACACACACACACACCAGCTCTGACACCTTGCTCTTCTCCTGTACACACACACGCATCAGCTCTGACACCTTGCTCTTCTCCTGTGCTCCGCGTGGCAGTGAATGCAGCTTCATGATCAAATCACCTCCCCCTGCGGGAAACATCCAATCTCCTGCTCCGTTATTGAGAGGTGACCATGTGCTCCTCTGCAAGTTTGCTACTGTCTCAGTCAGTTTAGTGGCACTCCCCCCCCTTGACCTTGCCCACCCTCCTCCAGGCCCTGCCCACCATACCCCAGGCCCTGCCCACCCTCCCCCAGGCACCGCCCACCCCACCTCCCTCCCCCCCAGGTTTACCAGGCTTCCAGGCAGGAGGCAGAATGCAGTGTCTCCGCCGGGGTTTTGACTCCGCCCCCGTGTCCTCCCACACACGGCACGAGTGCAGGATGACTGCGCCCGGCCACCGTACGACTCCAGCCCCTGCAGGCCAGCTTTTCCTTGTGCTCCTCACATCCCCCACACCCGCACTCGCTTCCCCCGCGGCCAAAACTTGTAACCGCCGCCCACGCGCTCGCCGACGCACACGACCGCCGCACCGGTTCTGAGTGGTCCGCAAAAATATTCGTTGCGGGCCGCAAGTTTGACATGCCTGCTCTAGCGTTTTATCCAGAAAATCCCACCTCATCCTATCAAACGACTTCTCCGCATCCAGGCTCAGCAACACAGCTTTCAATTTGGTCTTATGTACCTGGTCAATAAAATTTATAATTTTCCTTGTATTATCCGACGCGTTTACTCTCAAATCCCACCTGGTCATAATGTATTAATCTAGGAAGTATTGGATTCAACCTGTTAGCCAGAATTTTACTATAGATTTTCAGATCCATATTAAGAAGCAAGATTGGCCTGTAGCTACCACAACATAAAGGATCCTTTCCCTCTTTAGGGATCACAACTATAATGCCTTTGTCCTCTGTGGGGGGATTTGTTTTCCGCAGAGGAAATCATTAAATAAATCTAACAGACAAGGCCCTAAAATTCCTATAACATTTTTATAATACAGGTTAGAAAAACCGTCTGGGTCAGGCGCCTTTGAGGGCTTCAATTAAGTAACCGCCCTCCTAAGCTCGACCGGAGTTATTTTTTGTACTTAATTTTATGATCCTCTTCCATCAATTTTGGGAGATTACAATCTCTCAGATAATTCTCGATATGGGATGAGCCCGGTATTTTTGCATTCAGGGTTTGGAGATTGTTAATAATCCGCCAATGGATTGTGGAATCGGCGGATCGGATTCTTGAAAATCTGTCCGGAATGTATCCAATGACGGTTTCGGATTAATCCTTACGGATTGAAACTGGAACAATCCGACAACGGATTTTACATCATGGAACGGATTTTGAATGGAAAACCCGGGAAATTTCTGGAAACGGATTTTGACAGTTTCGCCCATCGATAGTTAAGTGGTTGGTTACCTTGTCTTGCTTACAAATGTGATTAATTAAATGTCAGAAGAAATTATACTGTTATTACTTGTAGTTGGAATTTAGATAAATGGGTGATTATATATGGAGGCCCATATTTAATAAGTGGTGATATGCCACTTTCAAAATCCGCCACCCCTAGGAATTTAGCTGTTGCATCCACCTCCATACCTGCCGCCTCCCTCCTCCTTCTGAACTGCAGAGTGAAATTATGCCAATGATGTCACTAACGTGACGTGGCACGGCATCACGTTGCCATGGTAACGCGGCGTCATTTGACGCTGCAATGTCACGTTGCCGTGGCATTGAAACACCATGACGTCACATTGGTGGCAACGGCTGAATCATTTGACATTGCGGTTCAGAAGGAGAAGGAGGGCGGCAGGTAAGGAGGCAGCCACGACAGCTAAATGACTAATAGGCCCGAGAGCGCAGCAAAAGTATATGGGGGCGATCATTTTTGCCGCCCCCAAATTGTGCCCCCCTAGGCCCGGGCCTATGGGAAATCCGCCACTGGGTATGCCATAGAACACCTTAGGGCATTGGAAGATGTCACACAATATCACGACTTGGTAAGCACTAAATGTCACTTATAAATCGACACAAACTCATATTTCACATATACTGTATTTCCAGCGTGTCCTGAAGAAAGTCTCTCTTACTGTTATTACCAAGGGGTTTATATCAAGCCTGATGTTATCATTAGCTTTGAGCTGTTGTGAATTAAATTCACGCTATGTAAATCCCACCAGTTATAGGCAATAAGAGCTATATTAGTGTTTTTATACGTGTTAAGGAAATTAATGTTTTTTTTTAACTTTTACAGAAAAACAAACTTTATATTATTTATATTCTGTTAAGATTTAGAAGATTTAGAATATTAAGTATCTGTGTTCTATGATTATCACATTATTCATGCTATCATTTACCGCTCTTTTACTTGTATATCAGCATTAAAAAATAATTTTTTTTATCATCTGAAAGTCTCAATGTCCATAAATGTAAACGTGGGAATGCTTTTATTTTTGATCATTTATGTATTCATCGTTACTGAATTTGATTTAGCTTCTGTCTTTGATCAATCACTCCTGTTAAATTGTACGTGTTCATCCAGTAATATCATTTATATCATATTTCCTCACCTGTGTATCTGAATAAAAATGATCTCCTTTAGTATATTGGGGCAGATTTGAATTTATATAATGTGTTCTACTAAGATTAAACACTATTTGTTATTGCATCATGAATAGAATGCATGTGAAGAATTCCTGTTGCAAAATCCGAATGTACAGTATATCCCTTAGTTGAGTTGTGGTTAAGTACATGGAATTTGTTTACATGCAAATGACAGTACTTACACAAAATAGTATCTTTTGGCAGTGTAAACTTACAGACAGCACTGTTTTCTCCTATACAGTGTAATAACTGTAATTTTCCAGTGCAGTACTGGAAAAAATTGACTGTCCCTTTTACTGTAAAATACTGAAATTTTTAGCAGTGATACTAAAATAAGTTGGACTTTCTGTCGGCAAGTGAGACTGACTTGACAAACCGGCATTAAGATTGAACTGGAACATTTTAATATCCTTTCCATATGACAAAATAGTAATAAATCATAATAACATGATACACAGTCAATGCGGACTCAGATTCAGCATTTGGGAGCTGCATGGAACCCTTTAGTCACAAGTTGCTAATATAAGGTGAAGCAATTGGATTTTCTCAAGGAATGCATTTTAAAGGCTAAAGAGCGAGAGTGAGCTTAGTGACAATAGGAAATACTAAATAAGTGATAAAAAAGAAGGCTGAAGCAAATGTGTAACGTAAAAAACCATTGGCACCAATTGGTATTGGAGACCGTGCCATTAACGGTGTAGGACATTTGCTCGTGATCGTTTCTCCACGATTACTGCCGGTGCTCAGCCGCAACTCACCTCACAGCCGGGACCCTCGGCCGCCGGCCGCTTCGCTACTAAGGTAAGTCCTTAACCCTTACCCTAAAACTCCTAATACTAAAGCTACCCCCTACCCTAATAACCTTAACCCGTTTGCCTAAATCCCCTCAGCCTAAGCCCTTACACTAAAATCTCCTTACCCTAACCAATAAAACCCCTTAAGTGAACCCCCTACCCCAATGCCTAAAACCCCTAAAATAAACCCCCTACCCTAAGCACTAAAACGTACCTTCTCTTAGAAGCGGCCAGCGACAGAGGTTTCAGTGGCAGAGCCGCAGTGGGTCAGTCTGCGGCCAAACGCCGACGGGGACTTGGTCGTATCCAAATGTCCCATTCTGGCCACTAATGGCACTGATACTGCCAGGGTAGGTTGGGTGGGTGCACTTTGAGTGGTGTTGATACAGGTACCAAACTTATCAGTACTATCATGTTGCTGATCTTCCATTGTCGGTGATAAGATTGGCCGTACTAATGCTAAATTTGCTGTAGCTGATACATATCTCGCTGATTATGTATGTAGCACTGCCAGCTAATGTCACTAAGGCTTTGGTCCCGCTGCGTCCGGCGGCGCACGCGGTCGCGTGCGCGCTACTCACCATGTGATGGTGTCCTCCCAAGCCGGTCCCAGTCCCCCCTCGCTGCATGGCTCACTACACGCTGTGACGCGTCAGCCACCTGGGGATGCAAGAGAATTGCGATCCCGAGCGGTGATGCGTCACGTGGTGCGCTGGTGAGCCAATCAGCAGGGAGGGGGGCGGGAGCTGTCAGAGCTTCCCCCACCTCCAAAAGGTAGGGGGGAGAAGAGAGAGAGAGAGTGAATGTGTGAGAGTGTGTGAGAGTGTGTGTGTTTACCTTCCAGCAGCAGCACCCTCCTGCAGCCCGGGAGACCGAACCCTGCTGCAGCCATCCGCTTTTATCGGACGGGAGATGGGCATGTGGAGGGGTGGAGGGGGGTTATCGGACGGGAGCTGCGCAGAGGGCATGTGGAGGAGTAGGACGGAGAGCGAGGGCATGTGGGGGGTCCCTCCTGCAGCCCGGGAGACCCCCGCTGCAGCCCTCCGCTCAAACCACGCCCTCCGACCGCCGCACCTGCTCCCTACAGACTGCATATAGCAGTCAAGTGGCTCTCCAAGCGCCGCCTGTCTGCAGTGCGGGCGCGTGGTCTGAGGCAGCGGGGCCTTAGCCTTAGGCACATTTGTATGAACATATAGGCTGTCAAAGCAACTACATTTTTGTGTCATGCCCATGACACAGCTTTCAGAATACATTCCCTCTTGGGCCAGGATTCATTAATTTCTGAATAAGAGTCTCAGAGCTTGATCCATCATTAATTTCCATTGACTTGAATTGCAGTTAGTGCAGGATCGAGCAAAGCTACTCCTAATCGGAGTGTATCTTCCCCTTAGCTTACAAAAAACTTTTTGTAAACTATTTTCCAATATATGAGGACCTGTAAAGAAAAATTTAATGTTGATTAAAGCCAACATTGACCTGTTTTGCTTCCTCTAGAAATGACATATTATTTTCAGTGGGAAATCTGAGAACCAGAATGACTGAGCGGCATTCTAGTATTTAACATGATGTTAACTTAACGCACATAAAAATGAATACACACACTAAAGCAAATACCATAAAGTTGTTTTTTTAAATAAAATGTAATGAGTGAATTAGAGCCTTAATCATATTCATCCCAGAACATTTTTGAACATTTTTTAACATTTTTGTTCATTATAAGTACAGCAGAACCAAACCAGACAACTGGATTAGAAAACTAATAATAATAATAATAATGGCATTTTAGAATGATACCATATTAGTTTGTCAAATAAACGGCTCCCTCCTTGCGCAGCCAATCACATCAATCAATTATGTAATTGACTGGAAAACAGGAGACTCTTTGGCTGTTGCAGTTCCCTTCACAGTCCCCTCCTTGAGCCTCCACGGACCATCACAGACTCACCACCCACGTGTTCCTGCTTCCTCCTCCAGCTCTCCACTCCATACCAAGGTACTATAAACCCCCCTCAGCCCTCTTTCCCTCACTCCCCTTACCTTCCTCACTTCCCATCCTTACCCTATACCTTACCCCCACCTCCCCCTCTTACCCCATACCTTACTCCATAGCTTCCCCCCTTACTCCATTACTTCCCCCCCTCTTACTCCATTACTTCCCCCCCTCTTACCCCATTCCTTTCCCCCCCTTACCCCATACTTTTTTCTACCTTTCACCCCCTTTGCCCCATACCTTCCCCCTTACCCCATACCTATTTCCCCCTGTTAACCCATACCTTCACTCCACTTACCCCATACATTTTTTCCCTCCTCACCCAGGCCAATGCCCCTCACCCAATACTTATCCTCCCCACGCCTATTCTCCTCCACAATACCCCATAATTATTCTGCCCACTTACACCATACCTATTCCACTCTTTACCCTATACCTATTTCCCACCCCGTACCATATAATTTCCCCCCTACCCTATACCCATTCTCCCCCCTACCATATACCTATTTCCCCCCCTTACTCTATACCTACTCCCCCCCCCTTACCCTATACCTACTCATCCTCACCCCTTACACAGGGTTGCCACCACTCCGGGTTTCACCCGGAGACTATGGGTTTTGGCCACATATCTCCGGACTACGCGCTTACTCAGTAAACCTTAGGGTGGTGGCAACCGTGGGTGGGCGGCAACAGCGTCGACGGCAACGTCTCACAGCATCTCCCCCTGCAACTACTGGCAATATGGCTGCGGGCGTCAAATGGGGCTGCGTTGCCATGCCAATGGGAATGCCATGTGACAACATCACGTGACACCCGTTGCCATGACAACGAGATGCTACATGACGTCATGCGGCATCATGTTGTCATCGGAACTTGACACTGTGTGACGTTGTGAATCACGTAGCTTCCTGTTGTCATGTAACACAGCGTCATTTGATGCCATGCAGTCATATTTAAGAGAGTTGCAGGGGGAAGATGCCGTGAGCATGCCAGAGGTAAGTGCTATATTTAAAAAAAGAAAATATCTGGGTTGGCCTTCAGTCAAAGGTGGCAATCCTATACCTATCCCCCCCC
Organism: Ascaphus truei; assembly: GCF_040206685.1. Taxonomy (NCBI): domain Eukaryota; kingdom Metazoa; phylum Chordata; class Amphibia; order Anura; family Ascaphidae; genus Ascaphus; species Ascaphus truei. The sequence continues at coordinate 229,415,527 of NC_134484.1, forward strand.
CCATGCCCCATCCTCCACCCCCCATGCCCCATACCTATTCCTGCCCCCCCTTGCCCAATACCTTCCCCTCCCTCCTCCCCACATACCCTATACCCTATACCTATTTTCCCACCCTTATCCCATGCGATTTTACATGCCAGATGCCAGAAACTATAAATCTAATAAACGTATCAGTATAGTTGGCTTCTTTTGGAAATATGTAATCACTCTTAAAGTAAAAGTAAGGAGTGGAGAGGGGGTATATGAGATGGAGGAGGAGAGGGGTATATGAGGGGGAGAGGGTGTAGTAGATGGGGTGTAAGGGAGGGAGAGGGAGTGTGTGGGAGGAGATACATGGGGATAGTGGAGTGTGAGAAGGAGGAGAGAAATAGAGAGGGGTGAGAGAGCAAGGGGGGAAATGTAAGAGAAAGATGGGCGCTAGCAAGGCCGCTGACATGGGCGCCCCCTGTGAAAACTCTAGTCCTGGGACCCATGAAAGCTGTTGGCAGCCCTGCCCCTGCTCACACCCATCCTTCTTACACACCCGACACAGATCCAGAGTGTCAAAGTTCAATCTCTGGCAGGAGATATGTTGAATAAAATTCAGAACAACAGAGCATTCACACACGCAATTATTATGAATAAAGACTACAATTGATAGATCGAATTGTGATTTCTCTGTAAGGCTGCTGCACGGCTTCATTGAGCACTTGTCCCTCCACGTGTGTAGCAACAGTAGCATCCCTTTGGGAGGATAATGCAGAAGAGGCACCAGCTGCAAAACTAGTAATCTTATTCATCTGCAGCATCAGATTGGAATGTCCAAAATGTTACTTTAATATATCTCAGCGCCATCACTATCAATACAGGTCCTTTTGGCATGAGCTGCCATCCACTACAATCTGGTTCATTTTGTATGCATGTTTTATATTATTCACCATCCTTTCAGGTGTTCAACTTGGTTGGTTGGCAATTGGCAGAAGCTTTGGGGATGATGGTGAGGTGATGTGAATTGCATGGAAATAAGAAGTATTACTACCATTTCCACTATAATATAATGTATTGTTTTTATATAGCACTAACGCCGCCTTAGCATATTTACATTATCCATTATGCATTTATAAAACACTAAAATACAATCCAACATAAAGCAGTAATACGGGTTTCATTTAAAAATAATAATAATTATTATTATTACAGGATTGAAGCAGGTGGTCTCCGCAGCTGAACTTTGTTAATTTCAACTCCGTGGACCCCCTGCTTTCCGAGAAACGTACCTCCGTAAGGGGCGCCAGTATCTCTTCAGTTTAAATGTTCCGGTCACGTGGGCCTATAGGAAGAAGCTTTAACATGAACGTATAATTTAACACAGCAGTTCTCAAACCTTTCCTATGGGACACTGGCTCCTGCAACCCCAATGCTGTGCTACAATTTATTTTTTTTAATCAACGGGTCCAATGTCAAGCATTTTAAATTAGTCTTGACATTATTTTTAAAAGACATTTGGTTCAAGTTGGTAAATATGCTTTTTCCTAAAACAGTAAAGCCGAACATGAGGTCTTTTTGTCTCTGGGTGTCTCTGTGGATTCATTAACTCATGGTTAGATGTCAAACATTCTGGGTGGTTAAGCCCCGGATTTTTGACCAATCAGAAAGTAGGGATTTCCATTTTGTCTGAAATGTTAACTTTTTTACACTATTCTATTGCACAGAGAATTGCTTAAAGTGCTCAGCCCACCCAAGCAAAGATTCAATACAACTCTTATTTTACTGCGATAAAAAGAGCTAAGAGAAATATTTGCTAACATTTTTATGACTCCGCTTTTAAGAATAACTAATGCAACTTATAAAACTGCATATAAAAAAATATGTCCCCAAAACTCTGGTCTTGCTCATAGGCCAGAGGAGAGATCTGAAAACCACTGATTTAGCACAATGTCAACTTCTTTATTGCCTCAGTAAGTAGTGTTTTTTTTTTTTTTTTTCCTACAAGGACCTGGGACAATGCTGGTGGAAAAAACAGCCATGTGACCCTTATGTGCGTATATATATTTTACACAAAAACAAAAATCCATACCAGACTTACGTAACATATGTACATTACAGCATCACATAACGACAACAATTGTACAAAAATGTCAGCAGCATTAATTTTTGGAGTGAATATACTGTATCGTGTGCATTGCATACTGTACAGGAAGTATGTACCTCAATGTAGCCCCGAGGTAAAATTTAGCTCCCTGACCTCCCTCCGCGCTTACCGGGTGGTCGTGGGTGCCGCCGGAGGCAGCGGTGAACCCGCCGGGAGAACGCGAGGGTGGGGGCCAGTGCAGGGAGCGGTGCAGGCCGGTTGCCGGGGACGCGATCGGGCCGTCGCTAGGGCCGCGATCGCGTTGCCACCGGCTCGGCGGCTTAGACAGAGTGCGCCGCCATTGCGCGTTAGCTCGCGCATGCGCAGTAGGACAGAAGCGCGCGCTGGGTTCCCTAGAGCAGGAAGAGATCGCGCGAGAGTAGGAAAGGTAGCAGAGAGAGTGAGGCGGCCATTAGGGGTTCGCGCATGCGCAAGGGAAGCGCGCACGCGGCCCCAATGCATTAGGCAGCCCCTGGGAACTACAATTCCCAGGAGGCTTAGGGAGGCAGAGGTCAGGTGCTCCCTAGTGGCCAATAGGGCTGAAGGAAGCTCAGCCCGGGAAAAGAGATACATTTCCCGGGCTTTGCAACAACAGTCAGGCAGAGGAGAAGGAAGGAGTAGGAAGGGTGCAGGGAGCGCGTGGCTCCTGCATCAGGTAAGGGTTCTCCCTAGATCCCCAGGCAGGCCCCAATTCCCGGGTAAGGGTATGGGGTAACTGAAGAGGGACGCCTTAGACTGAGGAGGGACGCCTTAGCTAGGGAGGTGACCCTTGGAGTGTGGAAGGTGCTAGTTTGGCAGTGCCACAGCGGAGAGTGCTGTGGGCACTGGCAAAGAGGCACGGTGTGCTAGCAGTGGGATTGCTGCGGGATCCAGGTGGCTGTGTGTGATTGCAGCTGTCTGGGTGTGTGTCGCTGCATGTGCTGTGCGCAGTGCGTGCAGTGTGTGTGAACGGTGTGAATCCCTGCAGGCTGACAGTGTAAGCTGAGTGTTGGCTGCAGGTGCGTTAGGCTGCTAGGATTAGCAGATACAGTTGAGACTGGGTAGCTAGGGGAAGGGGGGCGGTTATTGTCCACAGGCCCTAGGAGTTTTCCCCAAGCCATCTCAGGTTGCGGTTCTTCAGGGACAGGCCCTAGGTTAGGGTTGCTGTCACTCTAGTAGTAGGTATTGATAGGAAGGCGGTTCCGGTTCCCATGCGGTTGGTGTTGCCGTGATCCGGTTGCAGTCCCGTGGAGCGGTGGGACCCTCGTTAGGGTCCACCGGCAGAGTACCTGGAATAGGATCAGACGGACGTCTGACCCTTTGAGAAGCGTGTTGCGGTCCCGAGCATCGGAGTGCTCGGAAGGTATCTAAAGTATTCTACGTGCACCAACTGGGCCCTAGCTTAAATAGTGACTGCGCAGTCACCCACGACCTTTCGTAGGAGTACGAGACATTGGGTGTGGGGTGATCACAGGACACTGGGTGGGGATACCAGATATTGGGTTGAGGTGATGCGGGTAGAGCATCTGGTTATGTGATGTTATGTAATGTGTTATATGTGTGTTAAGTAAAGTGTTAGTTATTGGTTGTCGTATCTGTGTGTTATTGTATTTCTTACTCAGGGCTATCTTTCCTCACGGGGGATCCTGGGTAAGTGGAGGCGCTGCACCAAGTAAGGGTAAGGGTTTCCCCCAGGCTCCCAGCTAGCGGAGGCTCAGATCTCCTGGAGCCACACAGGTTATGCAGTACCAGTAGTCCTTTAGAGCAGGTGTGTTGCAGGGAAAGGGACCGGTTAGACCACGAGGGGCCAATGTGGGATTGGGTGGGTCAGCCGGTTCACAAAAAGGGCTACATTTGGAGGCGCTGCTGAGAGATCAGACCTGGGGTGCCCTGTACATGTTTTTCTAAATTTGTGTCCTATTTTTGTTCCGCCATGGGGAAGCCCTCAAGGCGGAGGAAGCCACGTGCTAAGTTCCCGGCCGCGCGGGAAAATGTTGCAACCCTTCTCCCAGGACTGGCGGGAAAGCCAGAGCCCCGCCCCCACACTGTGAGTAACTCAGAACAGAGTTTGCAACATTCTCCAAAAGACTGTGCTGCTTTTCCTCTAAAGTCCACCAGGGGGAGGGAGTGTCGTGAGCAGAAATCAGAAATTTCTGTTCCCCCTCAAGAAAGCAAGGAATGCCAAGAAAAACACCCTTGGCTGTATAGGATCATACGGGCCCCCCCATTTAGACTTGTCAATGGTGGTGTGCCCATGTGCATTAAGAGACTGGAAAGCGACTGGTGGCTGGGCGGACGGGTCCCCTGAGTTAGCCGTCGCCCTCACGATGACCGTGGTAGACGGGGAAGAATGCCTGCACGGCCATCTGCATGAATGTGAGTGTCCTGTGGGTGAACTGACCCGAGGGTTCGAGTGCCCTGACTGTGCGGCGCAGTTCCTGCAACCCAAACCACCAGTGGCAGAGGACTCTGTTGCAGAAATGGAGTGTTCCATCCCCGAGGATGAGAGAGACTGCCAGGGGTTACACCCGGATGTGTATGAGCCCTGGAATTTGCCAGGAATGGAGGTCACAATGCTAATGTGCCCCTGCCTGAGTGGAGCCCTTAAAGATGGAGTCGAACCATCTCAGTTACAGTTAGGTTTCAGGTCAACTGAGGTGGATGGAGAAACATTTACCCAGTGTTGGAGCCTCAAATGTGGCTGTAATCGGAGGGAGGCACTGGCATGGGAGCCCCAATGTGAGTGTTGCGGGGCCTGGTTCCTAAAGCCTGTCCTGCCCCAGATGGCGGAACCAGCCGATGAAGAAGAGGAGGAGCCGGACCTCTCTCCTGAAGTAAGTGATGCGTGTCCCCAGTTTGTTCTACTTCCAGAGGCCGCCGAGGACCCGTGTGTCCAGACCACTGTTGCAGACCCTCTCAAAGAGGACGTGCCAATGGAAGAGCCAGAACCTCTGATGGCGGAACCTGCGGAGGAAGAGGCGCCTGATGGTGCTACCGAGGTGGGTGAAGCCGCTCCTGAATTGTCCACTTCAGCGATGGAGGTGGTGGAGGGCCCGTGTGCCCAAGTGAACTTGCCAGACGCTGAGGCGGAGCCGCTGAAGGCGGAGCTCCAGACGTCGGAACCCCAGATGTCGGTTCCAGACCCGGTTCCCGAGCAGGAACCACCGAGACCAGAACCCCAGATTCCGGAAGGCCAGGGTAAGGTGCTTGTACCCCCGCCTATGTGTGATGATTCTAGCGACCCACCGAGCGTGGTGATGCGCCTGCCGGCAGACCACTCCAGTGAGGTCACCGAGGCAACCGCCTCAACTGATCCAGACCATGATGTGGGCCCGTGTGCCCTGCAACGGCCAGTCCGGCCTATCAACGAGGTACCAGCGGTCCCAGGCGTGGGATCAGTACCTGCCAATACCGACCGGGGTAAGTTGACTGCCCCAGGGGTGTCGGGTGTGGGCTCCCCGGTGATCGTGGAGCCTGGTGACTCCAGAGGTAGGGTCACCCGGGCGACGGGCTCACCCCGTCATCGCGTCCTGGTGGAGGTGTCTCCCCCAGAAGATCTCTGCAGATCGTGGAATGAACTCGACCTTATCCAGGTATCCGGTGTAGCGGACCGGAGCGACACATACTCCTGTGGGAGGAGTCTCCAAACGGGCCTACCCGAAGAAGTGGTGCCGTCCGCGGACGAAGTCACCGTTAAAGGGATTGTTGGAGCGGACAAAGACTCTGTTGAGACCGCTCTGGTAATTGTGGCCTCTCCCAGTTGCGCGATGGAGCGCTGTGTTCGCCATGTGGTGGATCGAGGAAAGAGACTGAGCCTCCCTGTCTCCCGTGAGACGAGACCGGAGGAACCGGAAAGGGTCAATACCCAGGACCCCGTACTATTTTTTTCGCGAGGGGGAGGCGGTGTTTTGACAGAAGGGACAGGTCTTGAGCTCCAAAAGACTCACAGGAGTCAAGGTGGGATACACTCACCCAGTCTGTTAGGGGCACTCCAATCTGAGACTCAGCTGGCCTCGGGTATCCATGCGGGAATGATGTTGGGTACAAATGGGAAATTGCGTGTGTATAATGTACTGTTTACAATGCATTTTCCATTATATAACCACATGTATGGCTGCTACCCAAGCGAGGGCGTTGGGATTCTGCGGGGGGGAGAATGTAGCCCCGAGGTAAAATTTAGCTCCCTGACCTCCCTCCGCGCTTACCGGGTGGTCGTGGGTGCCGCCGGAGGCAGCGGTGAACCCGCCGGGAGAACGCGAGGGTGGGGGCCAGTGCAGGGAGCGGTGCAGGCCGGTTGCCGGGGACGCGATCGGGCCGTCGCTAGGGCCGCGATCGCGTTGCCACCGGCTCGGCGGCTTAGACAGAGTGCGCCGCCATTGCGCGTTAGCTCGCGCATGCGCAGTAGGACAGAAGCGCGCGCTGGGTTCCCTAGAGCAGGAAGAGATCGCGCGAGAGTAGGGAAGGTAGCAGAGAGAGTGAGGCGGCCATTAGGGGTTCGCGCATGCGCAAGGGAAGCGCGCACGCGGCCCCAATGCATTAGGCAGCCCCTGGGAACTACAATTCCCAGGAGGCTTAGGGAGGCAGAGGTCAGGTGCTCCCTAGCGGCCAATAGGGCTGAAGGAAGCTCAGCCCGGGAAAAGAGATACATTTCCCGGGCTTTGCAACAACAGTCAGGCAGGAGTAGGAAGGGAAGGAGTAGGAAGGGTGCAGGGAGCGCGTGGCTCCTGCATCAGGTAAGGGTTCTCCCTAGATCCCCAGGCAGGCCCCAATTCCCGGGTAAGGGTAGGGGGTAACTGAAGAGGGACGCCTTAGACTGAGGAGGGACGCCTTAGCTAGGGAGGTGACCCTTGGAGTGTGGAAGGTGCTAGTTTGGCAGTGCCACAGCGGAGAGTGCTGTGGGCACTGGCAAAGAGGCACGGTGTGCTAGCAGTGGGATTGCTGCGGGATCCAGGTGGCTGTGTGTGATTGCAGCTGTCTGGGTGTGTGTCGCTGCATGTGCTGTGCGCAGTGCGTGCAGTGTGTGTGAACGGTGTGAATCCCTGCAGGCTGACAGTGTAAGCTGAGTGTTGGCTGCAGGTGCGTTAGGCTGCTAGGATTAGCAGATACAGTTGAGACTGGGTAGCTAGGGGAAGGGGGGCGGTTATTGTCCACAGGCCCTAGGAGTTTTCCCCAAGCCATCTCAGGTTGCGGTTCTTCAGGGACAGGCCCTAGGTTAGGGTTGCTGTCACTCTAGTAGTAGGTATTGATAGGAAGGCGGTTCCGGTTCCCATGCGGTTGGTGTTGCCGTGATCCGGTTGCAGTCCCGTGGAGCGGTGGGACCCTCGTTAGGGTCCACCGGCAGAGTACCTGGAATAGGATCAGACGGACGTCTGACCCTTTGAGAAGCGTGTTGCGGTCCCGAGCATCGGAGTGCTCGGAAGGTATCTAAAGTATTCTACGTGCACCAACTGGGCCCTAGCTTAAATAGTGACTGCGCAGTCACCCACGACCTTTCGTAGGAGTACGAGACATTGGGTGTGGGGTGATCACAGGACACTGGGTGGGGATACCAGATATTGGGTTGAGGTGATGCGGGTAGAGCATCTGGTTATGTGATGTTATGTAATGTGTTATATGTGTGTTAAGTAAAGTGTTAGTTATTGGTTATCGTATCTGTGTGTTATTGTATTTCTTACTCAGGGCTATCTTTCCTCACGGGGGATCCTGGGTAAGTGGAGGCGCTGCACCAAGTAAGGGTAAGGGTTTCCCCCAGGCTCCCAGCTAGCGGAGGCTCAGATCTCCTGGAGCCACACAGGTTATGCAGTACCAGTAGTCCTTTAGAGCAGGTGTGTTGCAGGGAAAGGGACCGGTTAGACCACGAGGGGCCAATGTGGGATTGGGTGGGTCAGCCGGTTCACAAAAAGGGCTACATCAACAAATAATACATAATTGGCAGGTTAATTAGAACTAGGGGATTTTAACTCTCAAAAACACATTACATTTCTGATGTAGCACAAGTTCATATGTATACTTTATGAGGTTATCTCTTTTTTAAACATATTTTTGCCCACTTGTGTGGTGTTTTTTCATTGAAGTGGAGGATCTATAGGGAAATGTTTCATGGTAACTGATGGAAACTTAATGTTTCGTTAGTGATGTTGATCTAAACCTAGGGAGATTTATTTAAATGGATGGTTTAGATGGATGTGTGAATGTAGAAATCTCAGTATTTCAGATACGTTTGAAAAAGTGGGTTAATAAGGGATTGATGACAAACAAGAGCTTAAAAAGGAAACTGGACAGGTTTTGATAAATGAGAAACTGAGATAGTTGAAAAACGAAATTTTCCTTAACTCGGGCCCTTAACCAATATTCTGTAAAGTTACATAGTGTGACAGAGTCACTGTCTCTGTATGCTGGAGAGTAGTGCAGCAGTGGGCTTTCCAGCATGCAGGCAGTTAAACTCCTCCTGGAGAGGCTAGCTGCACCTACAGCCAATTAAGACACAACTCCTGAAGAAACAACGGGGTTTAAAGGGCAGGAAGGAAGCTGCCAGAGAGAGATTGATTTTCCCTGCCAGGGGAGGGAGACACTTCTCCCCAACTAGGAGGACACTGGTTGGTCTGGTCCCCAGGCTTGCAGGAAGCAGGGTCTTGGGACCATCTGGGAACTAGACCCAGGAATCCAAATTGCCACAGGCATAACCAAACTGCTGGATACAGCCCTGCTCCACGGAACTGGCGTTCCACCTAAGTAGTTAGCGGATCTCTGATGTTACCGGTGGATTGTCTGGACTCACATGGGACAGCTTTCCCAATCTGTCAAAATAAGGACTAATATTATTCCCTGATTTTATGTCTCTAAACATGAGGGTATGTTTTACGGGTTGGTAACTGGCTTAGCTGGCAAGCCTAGTAGATAGGGCTTGTTCAGTGTAGTCACTCACCCAAGTGGAGTAGGGTTTTATTTTATGGTTTGTGTTTTTTCCTTAAAGGGACAGTGTGCTTATTATTTTGTTGAGTTTATGGAGAATAAACCACTAGAGCCAAAGCTTAACCCATTGTTTGGCCTCTTACTGACCCCTTTTGTGAAGACGTCTTGCCACAATAATTACATAGTTACATAGTAGATGAGGTTGACAAAAGACATATGTCCATAAAGTTCATCCTATGCTAAATTTAGACGACAGATACTTTATCATATATTTGTACTTATAGTACATTGATCCAGAGGAAGGCAAACAAAAAGCCTCAGTGAAATATTATCTAATGATATCTCATAAGAGGAAAAATAAATCAACATCTTTCCCATGTATACTTATTTGGTATACCCCTTGTGACAGAGTCCAAAGATGTTAGGCAGCTTTCTGCCCCATTTTAGGTCAGAAAATGCAGGAATAGTTAATGATCCATTCCACAGCTTCACATTTACTCAGGCTGGTGGAGAGAAAATCCAGACCACAGATTACAATGGGTCTAGTTCTCCCTCACCTGCTCTCCTATTCACTAGAACAGGTATTTAGAGCAGAGAGGTTTGCTTTTCACTCTCTCTCCTTAGAGCCTGGGGGCTGGGGGTGTCGCTGCTCCCCGGAATCCAGTTCGGGGTGGACGGCCCCTTTAAGTATCACAGTACCAGAGGATTTGCTTGACACTTGGGACCGAGTTCCCACCACGAACAGATAAGACAAAAAAATCTTTATTGCTGTATCTAAAAGACTATGCTTTATCTAGTGACCCTAAATGAGAGGGCCTTCTTTTAAACTGGGGAACCAGGTTAGTTGGCCCAGCAGCAGTTAGAGGTTGATTCTGATGTGTAGTTAGATCCCTGAATGGGATAGGATTTGGTTTATTTGATTTGGTTTGGTTCTGAAAAGTGACACTGTGTGCAATGCTATAACACTGATATGAGTAAACCGCTGAAGGTTAAATGTCTGAGTGCCTCCTGCCTACACATGTTAAAGCTGCAGTACCTTACTTGGATGAAAATAAAGCAGGCAGAAGCCTGAGTTAAGCAACGTAATACTTTGCATGTTCCTGTTTGTTGTATAAATAACCCTAGAAGACTGTGTCGGGAAGAACCCAGACAGATGTCAGCGCTACAAAAGAGGGGCGTTTGTCACACTCTGTATACCTTTCCTTTCTAAAACGATGTCCAACCTTTTTTTGAACATATCTATTGTATCTGCCATCACAGTCTCTATGGGTAATGAATTTCACATTCTAACTGCCCTTACTATAAAGAACCCTTTCCTTTGTTGCTGGTGAAATCTCCTTTCCTCCAACCTTTAGGGATGACCTATTTTGAAAGCTCCTTGTACTGTCCCAAATATATTTGTATATAGTTATCATATTCCCTCTTTGACGCCTCTTTTCTAATGTAAACAGATCTAATTTAGCTAGCCTATCCTCATAAATCAGATTATTCGTCCCCTTTATTAATTTGATGGCTCTTCTCTGCACTCTCTCTAGTTCCATAATGTCTTTTCTAAGGAGTGGTGCACAAAATTGTACTCCATATTCAAGGTGTGGCCTTACTAATGCTTTGTAAAGGGGCATAATTATGTTTACTTCCCTTCTATCCGTTGCCCGTTTAATGCAAGATAAGGTCTAGTTTGCCTTTGCAGCTACTGCATGACTTTGGGCACTATTGCAAAGCCTGCTGTCTACAAGCACTCCTAAATCCTCCATCAAGGATTCTCCTAATGTATCACCATTTAATTTGTAAGTTGCCTGTTTATTCTTGTTTCCCAAATGCATAACCTTATATTTATCTGTATTAAACCTCATTTTCCAATTTCCTGCTCAAGTTTCCACTCTATCCAAGTCCTTCTGGAGAGAAATTACATCTGGCTCTGATTCTACTACCTTACACAATTTAGTGGCATCAGCAAAGATGGAGAATTTGCTCTCTATGCCAACCTCAAGGTCGTTAATAAACAAGTTAAAAAGCAGTGATCCCAGTACCGATCCTTGAGGTACTCCACTCACAACTTTAACCCAACCTGAAATAGTTCCATTTAACTCTCTGTTGTCTATCCTTCAATCCAGGTGCAAATATTTTTACTGAGCCCAATTTGCTTTATTTTGTACAGTAACCCAGGGGTGCGCAAACCTTTCCCCGTGCGCACCCTGCCTGCTCTCCTCGGGGCCTCGGGCCCATTTCCCTGCTCAACCTCGGCGTCAAATGACGTGCGGTGTCATGTGATGTCACATTGCCATGGCAACGTGACGTCACGTGACCCCCCACGTCAATTGACATCGGGTTACCATGACGACGTGTCGCTGGAAGCGAAGGTAAGTGTGTTATAGAGGCCTTGCGCGGTTCCCCCGGCATTTCATTTAAATGCCTGGGGGAAGAGCGCAGGACCTCTATAACTGCCGCGCCCCCCCCAGAAAATGTAGTGCTCCCCAGGGGGGCACGCCCCCAGTTTGCGCATCCCTGCACTAACCTCTTGTGTGGAACCATATCAAAAGCCTTTGCAAAATCCAAGTGGACCACATCAACCCAGGTCTAAATTCCTTCTTACCTCCTCAAAGAAACAAATCAGGTTAGTTTGGCATGACCTATCTATATATATAAAACTGAAATGTTTGTCTGTGGTGTTTGTCTGTGGGTTTGTGCGTTTTGTAATTGGTTGGCTGCCGGCCAGACCTCTCTCTGGCGCGCTGAGGCTAAGGGGCGGGGTTTGCGGGCCGGGTTGACGTCACCAACAGGGGCTCACAGCCAATCTTCCATCCTCCTCAGTCGGCGCTTATCCTCCTCACTGATTGGACTAGAGGTAACCTCCCCCGGCGCTTCTCCTCCTCACCCCGCGGGCCCCAAACTAGCTACACTCAGCGGGGACCACGGGGGACAGGGGGGGGGAGCTCCGGGGACTAAGTGTGCATTCCACCTCTTATCATATTGAAAAGGGCCATATACTCAATTGGGGGTAATTCTATATTTTCCGCAGCAACTGTTTGTGTCGTTTTCGGCAGAAAATTCCCATAGACTTTAATGGTTATTACTGCTGAAGTTATACCAATACTAGAAGGAAGTCTGTGCAAGGGATCACAAACCAACCAAAAGAGTTGCATTATAGGTGCACACCTAAAGAAATTATAACGTAACTTGTAATGGGTATATTAAAATGAGAGCTGAAGTAATACAAGTGGAGAAAAGGCACACTTTACCAGTCCAACTTGTTTTTTGGCTGAACACGGCCCAAACTGCCACTCGGCATACAGTATATGAAAAATCTCTAGCTGGTTAAATCTTCAGACTGGAGTGGGGACTTAAGATGTAACTCTCCAGTACAGGAAGGAGACGAAAACAACAAGATATCAGGAGTTTACTCATCTATGGTCACTTCAGATATTCTCATTGACTGCACCTTTCTCAAACTTATGGTCTCTTCCATAATCATAGCAAGGACTGTCCTAATATGCCCCCTTGTCTGGAACATATACTGTATGCTGGTGACTCTGCTTGAGACCCTGTCAGTACACAGACGTACCATTGAAGACTACAGAATATATTACTGCCTACATCAGTCATTCATTAGCAGTGAGATTACATATTTCAGATTCAAATGTTTCATTAGTATAATTGTTCTTTAATGCCCATAAATTAAATATTCCTCACGACTATCATTAGTCTATGAAAGTTTCCAAATGGTATTAAAGTAGATACCGTCAAATGTCATATTTCAGGAATTAATATTTTTTGCTGACAATATCAATTAAATGTTTGCTGCAATACCTTTCCAACATGAATGTATATTATTTTATTCAGGGTCTTTAACAATAATAGAAAAAAGATTATGTTGAATTACAATATACTGCAAATGCTTCTCTTATATATGAATTAGGACTAATTTCAATAAAATGTCAGTGTTTACAAGTGAGATTTTACTATTATTTGGATTATATGACGTAAAGCTATATTTAATACAATTTAACTGGTTTATTTTGTATCAATCAGGGGCTTCTACATACCCTTTTTCAAAATGTAGCCATACAAGACCAATTTGAATATACTCTATGAGGATGTGTTAGTTTTTTTTGTAGATTATTCCTGCTGAAAAGGCCAATTTTTATGATCATTGCCTATCCCTGTATGCCTGGGGTCCTGTATCTCATGGAATACCAAGGCTAACAGAAGGTATTAGGAGCTGAATAAATAAAGGTGTCCCTTTTACTAGTGGTTCTGTTAAAATGTGAAAGACCCGTACGCTCAGTCTCTATATACTTTATTATCCTTTTCTGTCTGTAGCCCCCATCCTTTCTCGCCATTGTTACTCAAACACACGCTCTCGTGCATAACACAATAATGTTCTCTCACGCACAAAGATTTCCCTCTCCCCCAAAAAATGCAACATTTACTTTTTAACCCCAGCGTCCCATCAAAACTTAGAAAAGTGCTGTGCTTCTCTCTTTCCCAGTTGACTGGTTTGTGTTCACTATGCAGCAACAAGTGAGGACACTTAGGCTAAGGCCATACAGCCTTCACCCGCGTGGAGGCTGTGATGTCACCCGCGTGAAGCGGGTGCGTTTAGTGTCCATGTTGAACGCACCATGGGGGGGGCGTGCCTAGGGGCGTCACGGAGCTGGTTCGCCATCATTGGGCAAACTGCTCACGTGACCTGCCTGTGGCACCAGGAAATCAGTTTCAACTGATTTCTTGCGCCACGCGCACCCCCTCCGCACGGTCTATGGGCTCGATCAATGCCTTTAGGCCATGTGATCGCGCCCTGCGCAGACGCCTCCGCACAATCTGCAGCAGTATGGACCTGCTCTTAGGGGGCTTATTCCATTCCGACCAGGCTGTTCCCAGCCCAAATTAACAATTTAAGCCACTGGGGAACATCAGCTGAAAATGCCCAGATCGGCCGCTTCAGCAGATATAGTATAAGCCCCTAAGTGTCCTAGCTTGTTTTCTAACACCTACAATACTAAATTTTCCTTCAAATGGTCAGAAAAGCATTAATGTTCTGCACAAAAAAAGAACAGTATGGGCAAGTGAAAGCAGCAGTCCAAGCTGCCTTTTTTTTTTTTTTAATTGTATTTTTTCCCCTTTAATATGTGCATTAAGACAATCCACACAATGATAAGTAATTAGCTAAATTGCCAATCGATCTGTTCTCTTATGATCAATCGGCAAAGATTGCTGTCAGAAGAAGAGGACCAAAGATGCAAAGGTCTGTGGGCAAGATCATGTGACCAGGCAGTCACTAGATACAATTAGTGCACTGCTAGAGAGAGGGCAGGAGCTCAAAAAGGGGTGTGCCAGAGTCTGTTTCAGAAGATGAAGGGAATGTGATTTTGTAAATGGTTGCTATAGAAACAACAAATTATTGTTACATTATAATACATTAAAAATGTAATTCAAAGATGTTTAAAAAAAAATTCTACAAGTATTTTCTCATAGTACAGAACTGATTTATTAAAAAGAAACACACATGTAGGACATTGCTTGGTCTGCAAATTGAAGGCAGGCGTTTAGCTATAACGCTCTACAGTACATCCACACCTGAGTAGTTATTTGAATGTTAAAAATGTATATATTCAGACTCCTCTATTAAAATGAGACATTTTTTTTAATTCAAATGATATTAATGTATAACATCACTTATTCTCTACCATGCAACAATTTATTAAATTGATCCCAAGCATCTGTTTATTCTACTAATAATTCTCAGACTCTCATTCATTTGATGGCATGAGCATTAGTCCCATTAACGGCATAATGGGAGTCAGTTTTTTTTTTTATAAGAAGGATCAACCAAGAAGCTCTTTTATTTCCAGGGAGAAGGAGCGGCTCAGTGAGTAAAGACACTGACTGGCACTGAGTTTACAACAGGGGAACCTGGTTCGATTCCTGGTGTTGGCTCCTTGTGACCTTGTGCAAGTCACTTTATCTCCCTGTGCCTCAGGCACCACAAACATAGATTGTAAGCTCCACGGGCAGGGACCTGTGCCCGCAAAATGTCTCTGTAAAGCGCTACGTAAAACTAGCAGCGCTATACAAGAACATGCTATTATTTATTATTAAATAGAGGCCTCGTTCATTAGGGTACAGGAACGAAAATAAGCTAAACCCACGTGAAATCCCATGTAGTTGGACAAAAGGAAACTTTTGTAAACAGTTTAATTGGCTTCCTGTCAGGATCGGGCTCAGGCGATGTCATGGCTGATGCGCGTCAGCTGCAACCTATGCACAGGCGCAGCACCACTTGGAAAGAAAATACACCAAGGACTGGTCCCAGGCTCCACCCCCGTGACACGTCCTGTGACGACACGGGCGACGCACGTCGCATGCTAACTACACGCAGGCGCCGCGCTGACCAAGGCAAACAAGGGGTTAACACTCTCATCAGCTGTTCTACACCTGTAGTGCATTCTGCCCCGGCCTATCAGCGGACAGCATACGTCTAACTACTCATTACCCTGCAGCTGTGGGCTGTTCTGTATTTGTTACCTTGCACCTGTGTGCTGACTATCCTTTAAATGCTTAGCCAGCCCTCCTACAAACTGCCTGAGCATAAACCTAGGTTTGTGTTTCGTATGCTTGCCTCAAGCAACCTACTGCATTGATATGAAAAGAGACTAAAAAAGTCCCTCCCAGGGCTCTAACCTCTATATCAGCCCATATATAGGAATCAATAGATAGAATATTTCCTGAGGGCACCAATAGCCACGACAAGCAGACTCAGCAATTGAAAGGTTCAAAAAGTCTTGAAGCTAAACACAGATGGCACTGTGTCCCAATAATCAAGCAAATGAACAACAGAATAAAGTTCAATATAAGCAAGCATAAAACCTGGAATTGATTGAAGAACTCACTGTCTGTGGCAAATCAGGTCTTCCATGTAGCGTGCATCTCCACGTGTCAAAGAGTGTGATAAAGCGCTTGAATAGCGTGAAACGCGTTAGAGAGGTACTCTACCTGCTCCTGCGTATGTTGCTGCCATTTTTGTATGAATAACACCTCAATTCTACAGCTTTAGCTTTGCCTGGTCCCAGCTTTCGTATTTTGGCTGTGCTTTCCTGGTTCCTTATCTACACGGACGTTTTGGAACTCCTCAACCTACTGCATTGC
Organism: Ascaphus truei; assembly: GCF_040206685.1. NCBI lineage: Eukaryota > Metazoa > Chordata > Amphibia > Anura > Ascaphidae > Ascaphus > Ascaphus truei. The sequence continues at coordinate 229,431,674 of NC_134484.1, forward strand.
TTTGCTTCCCGCTTTGACCACAGTTTGTACCTGGACCTCTGCCTTCTCTGACTCCTTGACCTCAGCTACAGATAACGAACATTAGTACACTTTCGTCCTAGGTGGGATTATCTCATTAAAGCAGTGTTTCCCAATTAAATTTAGTCGTGGAACCCTTTTATATTTTGTAAAACAGAATGGAACCCCTTAAATATTTTTAGCGTAGCACATGAAAACAAACAAAAAAGAAATAAGCCGCAGGCGAAAAATGTTTTTGGTTCAAGATCATTTTAAAAGACCCGCACAGCTCCAGTACATTTTTAAAAGATCCCCACCCCCCAATACATTTTTAAAAGACCCGCACAGCTCCAGTACATTTTTAAATTCCCCCACTACCCCAGCACATTTTTAAAAGTCCCCCACTGCCTCAGTACATTTTTAAAAGTCCCCCACTGCCTCAGTACATTTTTAAAAGTCCTCCACTACCCCAGCACATTTTTAAAAGTCCCCCACTGCCTCAGTATATTTTTAAAATACATATCTCCCCAGCACCCCTCATCATAATCATAGTTCTTCCCTGCACCCCTCATCATCCTCATAATCCACCCCCCCTGCCTCTCACATCACTCCACCCTCCCCCCCCCCACCACCATAGATCTCCCCACCCTCTGCCACCACCATGGATCTCCCCACCCTTCGCCACCATGGATCACTCACCCTCCACCACCAGGGATCTCCCCCCCCCTATATGCCTACCTCGCATCCTGCCCTGCAGTTGCCAGCGGCGGGGGGGCGAAGGAGGCAGAGGCGGCGGGGCAGGAGGCGGAGGCGGCGAGGCAGGAGAAGGAGGCGGCGGTGCAGGAGGCAGCGGGGCAAGAGGAGGAGGCAGCAGTGGGGGGGTGAGCAGGCAGCGGGGCAGGAGGTGAAGGCAGCAGTGGGTGGGGGGAGGAGGAGGCAGCAGGAGGTGGTCAGGGCAGTCAGGGCTGCACACACACGCTTTAGCAGGCACCGGAAGTGCGACACTACTAGAGCGCGATCTTGCAGTGCTGACCGGAGAGCGGGCTGGAGGGGTTGGCGGGGAAGGGGGGGCGGAAGAGAGCCATGGAGGAACCTCTGGGACTGCTCCGCGGAACCCCATTTGGGAAATGCTGCTTTAAAGCAACAAAACATGAAAAATCCTATGTGTGTGTTTTTTTTTTTTTTTTTTTTATTCAGGTATAATACTGTCTGCATTATTTTTTTAACTCCTGACATTTTAATGTTTTTTTAATGTACTGATCATCCTTTGGCTGAGAAAGTCATATCCACTTCCTGATTTGAAACAGGCTCTGACACACACCTTTCTGAGCTCTGCCATTTGACAACAAATTAATACACTTAGTAATATAATGTTACATATCAGCTGCAGCATGTCACAGACTGCAGCAGAAAGTTAGAAGGCAGCCATTTCGTTAGACACACAATCAGGATTTTGACAGATTTAAACTTGAGCACCAAATCGACCAATAGCTTAGGTAAGAAAGTAGAATTATTCAATGTCACATACTTTACATATAAAAATAGTAGCAAAATGATTTTTTAATGTTTCATCATTGAGCATTGGTTACTCACTCTTAGAAGTATTGAAAAAGGGATTAATTTTTTCACCTACATATGATCCCAATGAATTTGACCTTTTATATAGATTTGCAAAAATGTATAAGAAAATTGACCTTTCACTGACACTTTAATGGATCAAAAACTGTAAATGTTATTACCGACCAGTTGGCAATTGGTCAGAATGATCCTATTGCTAATTCAACAGATCTAAAGGGACATTCAGAATCTTGAAGATTTACTGCACCGACACACTTTATTCGAGCAAATACCCAGTATGTACCTGGCAGATACCTGGAATGCGCCGCTCCTCACCTCTGACAAGCCCCGTTACATTTGCCTTCCCAGCCTGGGTTCATGCCTGGCTGATGGGCGGCTGATCTGTTAAATGATAATGATTAGGATTTAATAGGCTGCAATGCTTCGCGTGTCTACCAGATGGCATAAATTCATGAATTGTAATGCAGTGTATATATATATATATATACTGTGCAGTATTGCAGCCAGCGGGAATAAAATGCTTCAATCCCTGCCTGGAAAATACCTCAATGCACTCGGGCAGAAAACAGTCACAAACCTCAATACACCCGGGTATACCCGAATTCGTGGGACTAGCCGAGCTCAAATAAAGTGTGTCGCCAGTGTACTTAGAGAAAGTGAACCCGAGTTCATTAACAACAGCAATTATCTACACACCGGTTATAAACCGAAATCCATATTTTCCCCCTATTTTGCAAGGGGACAGTATGTTGAATTGTTTGTAAAATTGCTTGAATTAGAAATTAAGAAACTATGTAATGTCACTTGCAATAGACCGTTCTCTAATCTAAGTTCCAGCAAGCAAAAAAGCATTAAGATCCTCAGATCGAACTACAATATTACAATATGATCGGCCGATAAAGGTGGAGGCGTAGTGCTACAAGAGCGCACAATCTAAATGGTGTTTTAGCACCCAGCTTATTAAAAAGTCATCAAAAGGGACCTAACACTATTCGGTCTACCTTGGGAATAATAGGGTGGCAGGTGCAAAGCATGTAAGCATGTGAGGACGGAGAAAGAAGTTATTTCTACAGTTACACAGAAAAAATACCTAGTAAAGAATTTTATTAATTGTCTTTCCACGCATGATATATATGTATTGCAATGCGGATGTGGCATGCAATACATTGGTAAGACTAAAAAGGTACTTAAACTTCGTATACTTAAGCATTTAAGAAATATAAAAAAGGGATGAGCCTGAGGAAGGTCACTCTTTGATGACCGAAACGTTGGATGTGGTGCCATGTTAATTTGAATACAGTTCTTCTGGATTTCCCTGGCTGTGTGCTGTCTCGTTTTTTCCGGACTCCCATCTGGTAAAATCTATCTGTGTATATGTGCATATAGGACAAGCATCGGTGTATTTTTCTGTTTACAGTGTGCCAACCGAGTTTCAATTTTTTCATATATATATATATATATATATATATATATATATATATATATATATATATAGTAAGAGAGAGAGTGAACCCCGCATCCACACGACTATATTAAGGTAACCAAAAAACTGACAATATTAATATCAACTAAATAGTATGTCAGTGGTGCTACATGGGCCTGATAGTATGTGAACAAAAGAAAAAATAAGCCCAAAATTATAGCACTCTGGTAAACCGTATGAGATAACAAAATACAAATGTATTTATTAGCAGTCACAAAACATGATAAAAGATAGCATAGAATATTTAAAGTAAGGATGAACCCCCTGTGCGTAAACCACAGCGATAGCTCTGTAGCAAAACAATCACATCAGACACCATATCTCACATGAGAAATCACAGACAGTATAAGTCGGAAGCATAAGGGCAGTAACTGTGCATATAACTCCCACAAGGCAATATCAATGAGAGGACTGAGACCAGGGTTATTCCACGTGATAAACCACAACACTTGGAGTAAGGTAAAAGATTCCCTAATATACTCAACAAGACAAATATAATGGTGTGGAAAAACAGGAATAACTATAAAGCTGTCATATAAAAAAAGTCCTAAAGCTAGTGGAGTACACAGCACTATCCTAACACGCATAACTATCAATGTCTAAAGAATGAATGGAGCAGCAGCTCAAGATATATTTACGTGTCCCAGAGAGGGCACTCACATATATATATATATATGTGTATATGTGTGTCTGTGTGTGTGTCTGTGTGTGTCTGTGTGTGTCTGTGTGTGGGTGTCTGTGGGTGTCTGCGGGTGTCTGTGTGTGTGGGTGTCTGTGTCTGTGTGTGTGTGTGTGTGTGTGTGTGTGTGTGTGTGTGTCTGTGTGTGAGTGTGTATGTGTGTGTCTGTGTGTGAGTGTGTCTGTGTGTGTGTGTGTCTGGGTGTGTGTGTCTGTGTGTGTGTGTGTGTGTGTGTCTGTGTGTGTGTGTGTCTCTGTCTGTGTGTGTGTGTGTCTGGGTATGTGTGTGTCTGGGTGTGTGTGTCTGTGAGTGTGTGTCTCTGTGTGTGTGTGGGGGGGGGGGGGGTCTGTGTGTGTGGGTGTCTGTGTGTGTGGGTGTGTGTGTGAGTGTATCTGTGTGTGAGTGTGTCTGTGTGTGTGTGTCTGGGCGTGTGTGTCTGTGAGTGTGTGTCTCTGTCTGTGTGTGTGTGTGTCTCTGTCTGTGTGTGTCTGTGTGTGAGTGTGTCTGTGTGTGTGTGTGTCTGGGTATGTGTGGGTGTGGGTGTGTGGGTGTGTGTGTGTGGGTGTGTGTGGGTGTGGGTGTGTGTGGGTGTGTGTGTGGGTGTCTGTGTGTGTGAGTGTGTGTGTGTGTCTGCTTGTGTGTGTGTCTGCTTGTGTGTTGTTTTTCACTTACATAAGAAGTATTTTCACTATAGGGGTATTTTTAATGTATTTTTTCTGTGGGTTATTTGCACTTTATTTAGGTCATACTATTTCTAAATTGTTCACAGTATTTTCACAGAATAATATTTTGATTGGTTTGTATCTAGGATTCACTGTTTTTGGCTTTTTAGTTATATAAATTGTAATGTGGTATTTTAGCTGGTGTTTTAACCTGTCAGATCCAATGAGATGTTATTAAACCATTGAATTACGCTAATCCTTGTGCATTCTTTTTTTTTTCTCGTTTGTTTGGAGATATACCTTTAGGGGTTATCTCATTTTAGGAGATTGTGTGGAGTGACTCCATGCAGCAGCAAAGGGATTTGCCTCCATATAGGATTCAAGACAGCACGAGCGCGGATTCTCGAATTTTGATTTACATATAAAAATAATTTAAAAAAAAGGGAGGATGTTTTATTGCTGCTTTAAGACACATGAGGCAACTGTTAATTACAGTATGAGGGTCCTGAAACCATGCAGCAGATATGCACCAACCAACCACCACTCAACTCAAACCAGCGGTATCCCCATATTGAAGTTATTGACCTCATCAGTACAAAATCCTAATTCCACTGAATATGTGTCTCTCCTTTTAGGTACACTCAATGCTTACCTACAAGATATTAGAAAGACCATCCAGTTATGGGTGATATGGATTTAGAATAATTCACAATGAGCAAGTCCTGCATTTTTAAGGCAGACTATTAGTGCAGCACCAGTTATAGTGATAACAAGGGGAGTCCAGATAGCAGGGTGTTCTTTTGGTACTGAGGGGGAATATCCTCCAGCTTCAAATCTTCATTGTTCTACTACATCCTTTCCCCCTGCATCTGCCTGCAAAATAAATGACGATTAGCCAATTTGGTAACAGAAGAAGATGAGCAAGATGAGGGGGAGGTCACAGATGACATGTCAACGATGGAGAACATGTTAAAAAGTAGTACTCTGGTGTGTAAGATTTTCAATGACAGGAAGTCAATAGTGTTCTTGGCCAAAAGCCCGAGTACTATTTGCAGGTCATCATCATTCAGTTACTTTCTTTAGCATGCAGAATGCTGCAGCTGCACTGCCAATCCCACCACATCCTGGAACACATTATGGATGCTGATGGAATTCCATGATTGCTGTCAGCTCTGGGTTAAGCAGGATCATAGGACCAGTCACAGCACTGTGCTTAGTACTGGAACTATTGTACTTGTACAAAGAAAAGGACGTCAACTGCATAGATTTATTCATAATCATTATATAGGGCAAAAGTTTGTGTTGCCCTCATGTGTTTATGAACTTGTTGTATCAAGTTCAACTTCTTGTATCAGATCAATTGAAATTAATTTCTTTGTTTCACTTTGTTTAATGGGCAGAACATCAATAATAAGTTTGAAAGTATGTTATGTGATTTGTGCCACCTTACAAGCTGATGTAGTTTTGTTCACCAACATTGCAAAAAAAATAAATAATGTTATCTTTGCAAAGACAGTGAATTACTTTTTCTCCAACGACATCCAGTAATACTGTAAACTGTAAAACTGTAACGGTTTCATTCGCCTATAATATATATTTTTTTAACTGTGCATGCAATGTCTTGTATATAATGTATACCCTGTTCATTTATGTAACTGTATTTATAACCATGTATTATTTGTCTTAACTCTGTGCCCAGGACATACTTGAAAACAAGAGGTAACTCTCAATGTATTACTTCCTGGTAAAATATTTTATAAATAAATAATAGCATGGTCTTAATTGCTTTTTATCCTCTTTATTTTCAGACATTTTTTTTCTTACCCTGTTCAGTACCCCGGGTCCTGCCACCTCTGTGGTTACAGACCCTTCTGCACTAGTGATCCCGTATCATTTTCCAGTTTCTAGAGCCAATCCGTTCCCGATCTTCATCATGTTATGTTGCAAATAAAAAAAGGGGAAGTTGATTATACAGCAGTCCATGTATTATTGTACAGCCAAAGTCTGCTCGAGTGATGGTACGTTAACATTATTATTCTACAATGCACAATTCATGAGAACACCATCCCTCAGACAAAACCTTTCATAAGTGATTATATCAAATAGAGCTGTGATGGACACATTTTCCCATTACAGTACACTATAGTAATACATTATTGCCTTTTATTGAGCGTTGCGCAAAAACTGATGAATAATTAAGTAACCTCTCTGTGATATTACATGTGTGTGAACTTTATCTCTGTCAAGATCCTTCTTTTCTGTATTGTGAGTTCTTAGTACCTTTGACAGAAATAATTTAGACATGATGCATTTGATTAAAGGCAACGCTGATGGGTGGAGGTGATGAATCACTCTTGTCTTTGAAGTAGCTGATTGACAGTTTCAAATCCTAGAATCCGCCTGCACAAACAATAGGTAAACCTGTGGGACTAGGTCGCTGACTAAGGTGCCGGAATTCTTTGCTTTGTCGTACAATGATTCACTTGACGAACAAGGCAGCAAGGTGGCAGAAAGCTGTGACACCCTCACATCTGCTCTCAGAAAACCCAGCCCTACGTCGACATGCTTCACAGCTTTGCATATTTCTTTGCCACACTCTCTCATGAAGTATTTTATTTGTACATGTGTTAGATTAGCAACCAGAAATCAGAAAATGCAAAATGCTGTCAGGCTTTGATAGCGGCATGTACTGTGTACAAGGTGGCAAGAGCATTTACTCCAATAGGTTGAGGGACAAAACAGAGTTTCACAAAATGATCTGCTAGCCACTCATGTATTATCGGGTGATTATCCAATTACAGTTTGCATGGCATCTGTTCAGCAATCATGGTTGTTTTGATGTATTGGAAAAATATATCTGTCAGTGTTTTCAGCTGTTGGTGCTAAATGTAGCATGGACAAAGTCATCTTTCTTCGCATGTTAGCGAGTTGTATCATTCTTCCTGCATATCATTGGTACCAATTATCCCAAAGTAAAACGATGTCAGCTGCACACCAATTAGCTGCAATATTGTTCTAGGTGCTGTGACTGTGAACAAGGTTACCAAATGGAGGCTGTAAGGGATGTGTGCTGAGGTACGCAAGGGAGACCGTTTTAAAGGTGAAACTAAAATGAGGCTTTATTGCGCCTGTTCCTTTAACACGGCAAAAACATTAAAAATAAACAAAAAAAAGGCCTACTCCGCTTTGGAGAATATCTACACCTTTACTCCGTCCCTTTCTAACTGATTGGATAGCTAAGCTAGTTACCACCCCCAAACATATATACATATAGATATACAACAGTCCAAGATGAAAGTCTCTTACCTGTTTGTTGTAGCTGTAGGGGAAGGCCTCTCTGCTCTCCTGGGTCAGCACCCTTGTGTGCTATGGCAATGTCTGTGTCCAGATATAGAGGTCTGGGCCCCTTGTCTTGCTATACGCATACAGTCCTTCTGCAGCTCAAGACATCTGTTCCTCTGGTCAGCCCTAGTTGTGGGATAAGGAAATCTTCTTCCTGTTTCTCAGAACAGGCTTTTTCTAACACAATCTTAATCAGTCAGATGGAGTTTGGTAGATTGCCTGTGCAATTAACCAGCCCACTGCTGGATTTAGAGACAGTTTTTTTCAACAGTGATAAGTCCCTGTTACATCGGCCTAAAGTGATCAAATGCAGTTAAACCTGAGTTAATATCAGAGTCTGTTAAAAAAAATAAAACAATAGGTGTTATTATTGCATAAGTCTCAAGTCATGAACTTTTAGAAAGTGAAAAACAAACAAAAAAAAAACACGTGAACGATAACATGTTCCTAATGCAATTTCTACATTTTGAACCTAAATCTAGTCCTTTGTAATTAGACTTAGGTTGAAAATGTAGAAATCTCACTAATACATTTATGGAAAACAAATATACAATTCCAGCGCTCCTCCCAAATTGGTTTGCAGTTTAATAGGGACATTCGTATATTTTAAGCTTAAATCTAGTCCTTTGTTATTAGAAAGGTTCAAAATGTACAAATGTCACTAATAAATTGCAAGCCAATTTGGGAGCAGCGCTGGAATTGTATATTTGTTTTCCATAAATGTAAGGTCAATCTTTATACCAGCTGCATACTCCATAAAGGAAGGAGCTCACGTTCTGTGCATTTGTTTTCCATAAATGTACGGCCAATTTTATTCCTAGCTGCGTACTCCATAAAGGTATTGAATTAAACTGTTACTGATTCATTCCTTTATATGGGTAGGTATTAGCTCACCTTGTTCTCCTTTACTAAATAGCTCTCTGGAGGAATCTGGTCCCTCCTTTAAGGTTCTGAGCTCCTTAGGCTGAGGCCCCACTGCACGCGCTGGCACGCCCGCCTTGCGTCCTGACAGCGCATGTACGACACTTCACCACGATCTGCGGTCTGTTAGAAACGATCGGTGGCGTGGGGGGGAGGAGGCATGGCTTAGCGTGCTTAGCATAATGGCTTTATTGCCAGTATTCACTTGTCTCTGGCTGAATATTTGTTCTTTGCCCAGACCCCACCAGCTGGCTGAGCCTGCAGCTGACAGACATGTCTCTAGGCAAGTGAGAAAATGTGTTTTAAAATAATCCTGGCCACTTAACCAAACCCTCCAAATGAAGTTATGGGGGAAAGTAACATTATTATATCTTAGCATAAATTCCTGCTATCTCTCTTTAACCCAGATTCATAAAGTGTGTGTGTGTGTGGGGGGGGGGGGGAGGGGGGATTTTGGTGTGACAGACAGACATATTAATATTAAGGCATAGTTGAAAACTGATGTAGTCAGGTCCTCCGTTCCTCCCCTTACCTCCGCTGAGCGCAGGGAACCCCGCTGCGTGTCGGGAAGCTGCGGGGGTGCGCGCGTCGCCAGGGGCTCCCGACGGTAGCTGACATGAGCCTTAGCAATGGCCTCCTGACCATGCCAGCCAATAGGGCTCTAGGGTTCTACTGAGAAAGGAAGTAGGAAGCTGACAGTAGATCACGAGTGTCAGTAGATGCCAGGAGAGGATAGGGGAAGGAGGTGCAGAGAGTCAAGTAGCCTCTGCACTAGGCCAGAAACCCTAGGCCCCAGATAGGCCCTGAGACATTGATTAAGCTTGTAGCTGCTTTAGGGACAGGCCCTAGGATAGGGAACCTGCCCCATTAGTGCTGTTTATAGAGTGAGGGACACAGCGGACGCTGAATACCCTGAGAGAGAGAGAGAGAGGTCTGGGACCAGGCCTAGTCAGAGAGAGAGAGAGAGAGAGACCATCATCAGGGTGGGACCACCCCAATGGACAATCGCTCCAGCGAAGTCCAGGACATCGCGGAGGAGATCGTGGATCGGCGGATCCTTTTTGAAGTTGTCTGCGTGCCCGGGTGCTGGAGCGCCCGGAAGGTATCTGTGACAGGGTGAATAAAAGCCACCAGCTATATGCCTGGCAGACATATGTTTAGTCTGCAGTGCAGCAGTGATGAGGTTAACTTCAGCTGGGAAGCTCATGGCAATTAGTTGAATCCCAGCTGCCTAATCAAGGTGTGTTAAAAACCCCAGGATGTGCACACATGGGGCTGGCTGGTCAGGAGAGAGGAGTGAGTTATTGAAGAGATTACTGATACAAGGTCTGTTTGCAAAGTACATGGTTTATGAACTGTCTGTCTCCTGCATAGAAAAGAGTAGCTGCCTTATTTTTACTCTGTCTGCTAAAGAGAAACTATTTTTGTTTTGTCTGCTGAAGAAAAAGCCATTTTTCTTTTGTTTGCTGATGAGAAGCTATTTGTTTTTGGTGTGCTGTATGTTTTAAGGCTAAAATAAATAAGCCTTATCCAAAGAACCCGCGTGTGTAGTTGCATGTACGCTGCAACAGTATCATTAATAAGCGCACCTACAGAGTACATATACATAGTGGCAGCGCTGACCACAGGACCAGGGTAGGAAGGGTTGTACTGTGGACACGGTGTGGGGTACACGGTGGAGGGATATGTCTTGCATGGTGCGTGAGCAGTTGTACTCTTAGTCGTTATAGAGCTTAGAGTGTTAAGTGTCATCTGTTTTAAAGTAATGGGCCTTTCTATTTTATACTGTGTGGGTGTGATTTATGTTGTTGGGTCCTGTGAGGGGCTCCTCCCACTAAGTTGGGATCCCTCGCAGGTGGAGGCGCTGCACCAGATTCTAAGTAAATCACCCTAGGCTCTCCGTGGCAGAGGCTTAGGCTCCTGGGAGCCAACAGGTAAAAGGGCAGCACACAGCACCATGTAAAGTTAAGTAAGGAAAGTTTTTAGAACATGTCCACTTCCCAATGCAGGTAACACCCTATCGATCAGCACTCTGTCCTGAAGGAATGAACCATACAAATGCAGGGATACAAATAAAACATTAGCTTATTGTTTCTTTGGTAATACATCTTGGTTATTCTCTGTTTTCTGGCTCTGGCGATCTCCCCTCTTGATTGGTTCCCAGTGCACCATGTGATGCATCGCCGCACAGGAACACAATCTTGTTGTATCCCCTGCTGGCTGACGCGCCACAGCGTGAAGAGTAACAACAAGCGAGGAGACACCTGGGCCGCACTATGGGCGGCCTCATAGTGAAGAGGTCTGTTGGTCTCACCGCTCGTGTGCCGTTGTGAGCATTATAATCTCAGTCTGAGGGTCCCTGGCAGGACACGTAGGGGCATAGCTGCAAGGGGAAAACTACTACAGCAGATCTGTGTTCACTTGAGAGATCTCAGGACTGACTGTTGGGGACCCGGGGCCAGTCTGTTTCACCTGTGAGTGGACGCTGGCTGGAGGGAGAGCAGTTGTCATTGCGAGGAGGCCCAGTGGAGCATCCAAGTGAGAGCAGCAGGAGGACCTCGCACCGTCAGAGGGGATCCTCAAAACAAGCAGTATAAAGGGGGTACCAACGCGTTTTGTCAAGTACAGGCCTGCTACAATAATATGCAGTAATGAGCTCCAACAGTGTGCTCGCACCATTACACAGGCCTTGATACCCAGGGTTGGGTGGCCTCAGCAACAGACACTGACATACACCTGCATAGCGTTTAATGGGAGTATTGTGTTACCATTGTTATGTAAATGTATATAGTGATCCTTCTGGCAAGGATCTAAAGGCACCAGAGTGTCCATTAAACATTCAGCGTGTCACCTTTTTCTTCCTGTCCATTTTAACACTATAAAAAAATGTATACTGTAATGTTCAACATGTTTGTATACAAATATGTATATAATGATTTTTTTAATCCCTTTGCCATAGGACTTACAGTCTATTTTTGGTGTCAGAGTGACTTGCCCTAGGTCACAAGGAGAGATGACACTGGGATTCAAACCCAACAGTGATGTTACCAAAGAGCTACATATTCAGCCATAAAGAAATAGCTCAGTAGTAGTTGCTCAATACTAAAGCAATAGAACGTTTAGGTTCATACTATTGCTGAGATTCCACAGTATTAACTGAAGCTCCATATTGTCAGGGTTTAGAAGGGTTCTCCGGTCTTAAACGGTTGACAGCCAACTACTCAGTGCTATTGTTAGTCAGGAAGGATGAGCTTTTACTAAGTGGGACCTCCGGTATCATCGTTGGTCATACAATGTACGCCTTGTAGGAATCTGTAGACCTGGTAAATATGTAAGAAATCAATTTGAAAGAACGTGGTAAACTGACCTAAAATTGTAATTTTGTGATTTAGAAACAATAATGTGGTTGGATTGAAAAATTCTTATTATTCAAGTAATATAATCTTTCGTTTCAAAATAATGAGCAATGAAAACTGTACCTGACAGATCACTGTATTCAGTTCATTAGCGTTCCTGCATTATGGGGCTTTTAATTTTTGGTTGTTACATTGAATTATCAAGTAATGATTTTCTCTTCTGTATTAAAATCACAGGCTTTATTACATTCCAAACCTTTTCAAATGTAGCTTTGAATTATATGTGTAACACGGTTTCCTCCTTCCAATCTCAGGCTGGGGAGTAGGAGTATTACCAGGTGTGTGTGTGGTGCTCTACCTGTAGGCTTGCAGGAGTACTGAGTGGTCTGCCAGATGGTAAGAAGACAGGAACAGGACTGGCTCGAACAGGTCTCTGGGTTCTTCTGTATTGATGTCAGCACCTCCAGCGGTGATGGAACCCACGGGTTGTGGGTGTCATCCCTCATCACTGCACGATTATACCCCTCCTGAGCAGGGACTGACACCAGAGGCAGAGGTATCATTGAACGGATTTTATTGTAGGGCATGCTGCAGCAGCTCTTCCTTGCAGCACATCATCTTCTCCACTAGCCCCAGGAATTCTGTAAGGTGCATACCCGTCAGTAGGGCTCTGACCAGGTGGTTTCTAGTCCAGTCGGCCTAGAGTGAGCATGCTTGCCCCGCCATGGGGAAGTCTGACAGCTCCGTCCTCACTCTCTGAGGAGCTGAGGAAAAGGACTTCTCTCCTCCCTCCTTGAGGAGCAGAGGAAAAAAAACTCCTAACTTCATAGGCAGACTGCCCCTCACAGCGGTCGTACTCAGCCGCTCATCTCTTTGCTGCACATCCCTTCAAAAAGTTCTTCCCTCCCAATGGAGTTGGGTCACCTCTCCCCTCAGGGAGATCACCACCCTGATCATAGTGCAGATACTATTGACTATATCTGACAGCCTTAACTGCTGCAGACCTCCAGAACTGGACCATCACAGATCCCTTGAACTTGAACTCCATCCACTACAAAGCACACTTGATTAACCAACTTGAACTACTAACTTTTGTGAGTGCTGTGTCTTATATAGACTCAGAAAACAGCCACACCTCTTATGTCACTAATAGTGGACACAGAGCATGTTACCACTCCCCTTGTATACATATGACACTTCACCAGGGTGTGAGGGCAAACCTCCATGATTGATGCTGGCAATCCTGCACACTTACCAGGTTTTACTGCCAGCATGAGAAAGAACTGTATACCATTTTTATACATGGCTACATAAGTTAAGTAGAACTCGACAGCCTTCATGAGGAATTTCTGTTTAGTGATCAGTCAAAAGAAATGATGGTTATAATAATTTATATCTATGAAATATATTCTAATGTCACTTAAAGGTCACTGCTGGAGAGTAGCTCAGTTGCATTCTGTATAAGGCCCAACTAAAACCTAAAAAAAATTAGTCAGTTTTCCCACAACCATTTAACTCCTGGCACTGTGAAACCTCAGCTTACACATAAACCTATTATTATATACAGTACCAATATACTTTAGTTATGTCTTCTAAGTACATACATTAAACACCAACGTCTCTTGCAAAATTACATTGACATTGAAACCATGGGTATGGTCTAATTTTGTGCAATATACTGTTTTGCTTGGTAAATTGGAGTGCTTCTGTTTGTTTCTTTATTTAAGTGGAATTATCAGAACTGTCCAGTCTAAGGTTCTAAATTCACTAAGCTCCATTAGCTTATTTAACGTGATGTTGACCAAAGTAAATGCCCGTTAAATATTATCCCTACAATTATAAAGTGATGCTAACCAGAATTTACTCCAGCAAAAAGCATGGAGTTATTTGTAACAGCCTTTATTGTAAATGACATGCAAAGGAACTAATTTTTAACATCAAGAAATAACACTAGATTACATTACTCCCAGGTAGACACTGAAATAGGGCGCTCTCATCTCCAGCAAAAGCACTATTTGAGTTTCTGGCTAGGCGTAACGCCAAAACGTAAATAATACTGCATTAAATCACAATCATTCGAATTATTTGAATAGATTTGACATATTTATATATGCATACTTCCTAGGTGTCTCAGGCATGCTCACAGTTATTACAGCACGTGGCGCATAGGTAAATCTATTTGGAGCTATACAAGTGAAGGGACCCTCTCCTGGATTGGCCTCCCTCAATTCAATGTTATCCTGAAATAATGTGATGTTTACGCTATGCTAACGAGCTCAATTACAGTCCTTGTTGGGCTTATTTACTAAGGTAATTATATGCACAAATGTATAAGTAAATGAAAATAACATAAATTCTTGTTTTAGGTAAAGTCTTATTTGTCCTAATTTAGCAGCGTTAGTGAATCTAGCACTAAGGGCCTCATGCAGAGAGCAGCGCTATTCAGAATTGGAGAGGGGGAAATTTTTTAGCTTTATTGGAGAGTTTTTATCTCCATATGCAGAAAGGGCATAAAACTGCCTTTCTGCATATGGAGAGTTTCAACCAGCGCTATGAGCGCTGTTGAAACTAGTGGGGGAAAAATCGGGTTTTTTTTTTTTTCCCCTCCACCGGCCGCGGAGCGCCAGCTGCTTGGTGGAGGGGAAAAATGTTGAAAATCGCGCCATTTTTTTGGCGCGAACAGCCACTAGATGGCGATCGCGGCTCTCTGCATACGGCAGAAAAAAAAAATTGAAGAGATTAGAAACTCTCCAGCCGCGCGGCGAGTTTCAAGGGAAAAAAAAAAAAATGGCGCTTTTTTTAAAACTTGCCTGTTTCGGCAGTTTAAAGCTCCATTTTCGCCGGCTAATGGCGAGATTCCTTTTAGCGCTGCTCTCTGCATGAGGCCCTAGATCTGCTTATCATACTACTTTTCAGCCTGCATACTGTAAAATGACCTGCAGACTGCCTGTCTGTGCCAAATAATAGCCTACTTCCTAACTATATTTATCAACCTAAGGTATAATCTGGCTTCTCAGGATGTTGTTTACCTAAAAATAACCCTTTTCACTGAAGGCAGTAATCATTCAGTTTATTAGTTATAAAACACAATTACATTATTATGTTGTACATCAATATTGCTAACCTAGTTGTAATAGAAAACAGAATTTCAATTGTCACTCCTATTTTTGCTACAAGCCTAGGATATGTACGTATGTATGTATGTCTTTATTTATATTACAGTAGTGTCATTAATATACATACAGTACCGCTTCACAGCAGTAATACACGTGACAATCATATAAATAACAAATAATACAAATAACAGATCATGAGAATAAGTGCTTCAGACATAAAGTAATATTTAGGAAGAGGAGTCCCTGCTCCGAAGAGCTTCCAATCTAATTGGTAGGTAGGAAGAACGTACAGAGACAGTAGGAGGACATTCTGGTAAGTGAGCCTGCAGGGGGTCAAGCTTTATGTATCATGTGTATAGTATTAGCCACAATGCTACTCATATGCTTCTTTAAGCAAGTGTGTCTTAAAGCTGCAGTTCAGTCAATATCCTGCATGTTTGTTTTTTTTAATAAATCAGTTCTGTAGTAAGAAAAAATACTTTTAGCATTTTCTGTTTTTAAAAAAACAACTTTGAAAGACCAATTTTCTTGTATTCTATGTTAACAGCCATTTGCTAAGGCACGGCCCCTTCATGTCCTGTCACAAGCTCTGGCACACCCCTTTGTCAGCCCTGCCCTCCCTCTAGCACTTGTCAGTGCAGGAATGCTCATGAATATTCATGAGCTTCCACTGCCAGTCAAGCAGATTATAAACAAATGCCAGCTTTTAATATGTCACCAAATTTCGACCTATCAATACATGGAAAACGAATTGAGCTGCAGCTATACTGTTCTTTAGGTAATTAGAGATTGCACACATAAAACTATTGAAGTAAAAAAATAAATGTAAAAAAAAAAAAAAGACTGAACTGCAGCTTTAAGGTGGGTTTTAAAGGTGGATAGAGAGGGTTTTGAGGGGAAGGGCATTCCAGAGGTGTGGGGCAGTCAGTGAGCAAGGTTTAAGGCGGGAGAGGGCTTTAGATACAAAGGGGGTAGAGAGAAGACATCCTTGAGCAGAACGCAAGAGTCGGGATGGTGCATAGCCATATGTATTTTAATATTACAGTGAATTATATTGGTATTTCATTTTCTGATTCATCACATACAGTACGCTCATAAAAAAATAAGATGAGCATGCCTAGTGTATATCCAAATATATGAATGTAGAACATAGAAACATTAAAATAAGAATGTTTTACAAAGAATCCATTCATCAAAATGCAAAAAAAGGAAAACTATAAATATACAATGGCTCTATATGGGCAGTGGAGAAATAGGACTACGTTTAGAGGTCATCACTATGGAATTATAAGGGCATGTACCCTGATACTATGGGATAAATCATATATATATATATATATATATAAAAATGCAGAAGCGGCCGTCTTATCTGTTCTCCACCGACAATCACTATAGATGTCTAGGAACTTACCTCTAAGATGGAGAATTTAGGATCTTGATACATATAAATCCTATAGGATAACTGCTCATGGATGAGTTACGAATGCCCCAATCAGTACAGGAATTGGGTGATCCTAGGGCCAGATCCTTAAAGCTCCGTTATGCTATTAATCGTAACGTTACTCACAATTATCGTAACTATACTCCTAACGCCTATCCACTAAGGAGATTAACGTAACGATAACCTACAGTTAATGGGAGGATTCACCGTTTCACCATTAGAGACGCTCCTCTGACTTCACTGGGTGCACCAAGATGGCTGCCAAAGCAGGAAGAAACCCTCCTCCTGGAGTTGGTAATTGGCTACACCTGTCCCAGTGTCTTAAATAGCAGCCAGTTACTCCCAGCCTGGCCCAAACAAGGTATTCTAATCCTTGTGCTCCCGGGTCCCGTTTGTTTTGTTTGAGAGTCAAGTCCTGTTCCTGTGCAAGGTTCCTGTTTTGTTGCAGTCCCAGCTTTGTTACTCTGCATTCCCTGTCCTTTTGCCACTAGATTCCCTGCTGCTGACCTCTGCCTGTGACCTTGACCCTGCACCTTTACTGCCTTTATTGACCCTCAGCCTGTGACCCTGATCCTGCACCTTTGCCACTTGCCTTGATCTTCTGCCTGCATCCTGACTATGTTACCTCTACAGGACTCTGTCCCTGGGCTCTGGTCTGGATATACAGTATACCCCTACCTGAGCCATGTATGTTTGATATGAGACGCGCACGTATATAGTTTACCAGTAAAGTAGCGCATTGATAACTTTTGATGAATGCTAGGCTTACCCATTTGCAAATCAGATGCTAATGAACCCTTATCAGGGAAATAACATTATGATAAATAGGTCTCTTCAAAAGTAGCTGTTACTCACAGCCAGACCATGATCATCACAACATTGTTTCTGTGAAATGCCTATAATAACAAAGGCAGATATAAAATTGTACCCTAATACATTTTTGGGTTATTGCACTTACCACTTTTCATTGAAATAGTTAGAAGTATCAGACAAAGATATATATATTTATGACAGTGATTGTCTCATTACAGGAAGCGGACCCACAGGGCTGAAGTAGGATGGAGACTGACCGATCAAAGCTGAGGGACAGAGCCCTGATTGAGTAATAACAGTCGGGGTCATAGGCCGAGGTCAATTCCGGTGGCAGGCAAAGGATAGTCAGGAACAAGGCAGAGATCAGCGCAAAAAGTACGCCATCAGGAACAAGCTGGAGACTGACAGGGAATCCAGGAAGTCCAGTCTATTTATAGTCTAGTTGCCAGTAACCAAGATGGCTGTTGTATCATCAGTGTGAGCAGAAAGGCACTGCACATGCACATCTTCCCGTGCGAACTGGTCGATGCCTTACAATATTATGACTATTATATTTCAGAAACACAAAGAGATGCATCTGATAAAGTGTCATTTAGTTAATGTTATAAATGGTATAATGTTTTTGAGTGATTAAAGTGAATGTATGATACGATTGTCCGAGACACCGTGATATGAAGTGAACTTAACATTTATTCACACACACAGTTCAATCACTGGCAAAAAAGTAAGAGAATAAAAAAAATGACATTTACAGACAACATGTCACAAAAGTATACAAACGTTATCTGTCTCTTCTTGGCAGAGAAACAGGCTCATTAGGCCTCCTTCTACAGTGAAAAAAGAGTGATCTGCGCTCATGAAATTGTGGTAATGTGCTTAGGTATGAAATTGCTTAATGCAAAGTGATAACAGTGTTAAACCAAAAATAAATCTAAAATTAAATCAAATATTAAACCTGTTAGGATGGAGGTAGGTGCTGCTGTGCTCGTGGGATGGCTCCACAAACCGAAAACTAATACAAGAACAAAAAGAGAAACAGAGCAAAAAGCCTCATAGTGTAGTATATTACAACAGGTAAGTATTAAACAGGTAAGTATTGCACGTACATCAAAGAAAGTATATATCAACATGACATGTAAGGGACATGTTACCACTAGGCAAACTGCAACCGTGGATAAAGTTGTTTCAGCCCAGCAGCCGGATCGTGTCTCTCTTTTTCCTCTCTGGTGGCAGTCTTTGTACACCCTCCACTCGAGAAGGTAAGAGCCCTCACTGTATAGTGAGGGTATAGCCGCTGCTGTCGTGGAGAGAAAGATTCTCTTGCTGGTTCCGGCTCACCACACGTGTGCTGATGACGTCATCAAATGGCGCCGTCAGAGTTCTCACGTCGCGTCTTTTGCAGTTGAACAGCGAATGTCCCGAACACAGTCAATGTTGTTAATAAAAATAGACCTCAATAGGCAATGGATTGGAACGCGCCCTCTTCCTTCCTGCGCGTTTCGTATAAGAATATACTTCGTCAGGGAAGTACTTACTACGTCGAACCCTGACGAAGTATATTCTTATACTACACAATGAGGCTTTTTGCGCTGTTTCTCTTTTTGTTCTTGTATTGGCCTCCTTCTACACCTTAATAGAGCTTGGGCCACTTGTTCATGAGATGGACTAGTGGAACTAGCTGGAGGAGGAGTGTCAAGAGAGAGGGGATTTGGCCCAGGATTAAAGGGGTTACACCCCATTTGGCCACCCTCTACTCTCACCTGGGAAGCAAGGGGTTAACTGGACTGGGGTCCAGTAATGTGGTTTTGCCTTGCTTCAGCCATCCAACTGTTTATTCCCCTGTAAAAATGTATTGTTTCTGTTCCAGTGACTGCACCACACAAACACTGGGATCCATCCGGGAGGGCAAGGGTTAATAGTTGAATAGTGATTATAGCCCTTTGTTTAAGTTACCCTCAAAGATGCCTGCCTACTAAGGAATGCAACCAAATGTTTGCAGGAAGCTGGAGAGGTTTGGGAGTGTTATAACTCACACTTACAAACCATAGTATCCTGCCAGACACCCCATTTGGTAGACTGGCCAAACGCCCCTGATTTAGGAGTGGGGCTACAGAATGAGTGACCTTATTAAATATAAGAATATTATGAGATGTCCTCGGCTGAACGTGCTAAAAGCTACATATGTGTATTCGTGGGACTGATTCGCACATAAGGATTACAGACACATGATATTTAGCCGGTACTAAGAGCCAGATATTAATATCTCTCTTAATTTTAGTACTACACGGTAATATTTAGTCTCATTGGGAGCGTCATGCGTGACGGAATATATTAATATGTCTCACGTGCCAGTAAGTACTACTGAACTGAAGTTATGAAGTTATTTACAGTGTATATGGGATTTTGGATCTGCTCTGAAAATGCAGACCCCCATCTGCTATGCTAATAGGGCAGGGAGAGCATCCTGCAAGAATTAGCATAGGCCAGTGATCAAAAGGTAACTGCCCTAATTGTTTATACCGGGGGCAGGAACCATGGAATTGAGTGTTTTTAAGTGTGATACTTCACACTTACCATGGAAGCCAAAATCTGCTTCAAAGAGATTTTTTATAGCCACCTCGGCATCTAGGGTTAAGAGATGGGTTTGAAATGGTATTTAACCCAGTGTCAGCCCTTACTCAAATGTCTTCATGTGTCTTCATGATCTTCATGTATTGCTGTGATGTCTTCATCTGAAACTGAATTATGGAAGAAATGGCCCATCCTGTATCCTGATGGCTTTTCTTGTCCTAACCTTTAAGTAAGTGTCCATATTTTGTCTGTTGTTTGTATATCTCGTGTTTTCAAGGAATAAATTATATTTTATCATATCTAAGTCTCGTCCGGTTCAACCCAGTTATATTTGGTGGTGTATTATTCATAGCCTGTCACAAATCTCCCGTCACAAGGAGGAAGAACAATAGGAATTGACATCAGAAAAAACCCCCCAGAGGAAGCCATCTATTTGTTCCATGCAATAAGCGTGGTCACAAACGGCTGAGTCCCCGGTGGTCACAGTGGCACACGTTACGACATGCGTGACACACACCACAGCACAGCCCTCTATGGGGAAGGCCCCAGTTGCCATGTGTGTGGGCGCGCAAAGCGCTGTGATGCGTATGCTGGCAGGGAAGACAATAATTTTGTCTTCCCGTGCCCGCTACGCGGTCACCTGGCTACGCGCAGCCAATGGCAGGGCAGATATGCCCCGTCATGGCCACGCCCCCCATCATGGCCATGCACCCCATCATGACCCCGCCCCCCCATGCTCTCCTAGATCTCCCCTACAGACCGCCGATTGCGGCTGTAGTCTCTGCATGCCGCATGCCGCCAGGTGCGAATGCAGCAGGGAGGACTGGGGCCGAAGCCATAGAATGTGCACGTAAGCTCTCAGTAGCTTGTTGCACTGCTCAGGTTAGGCCATTTACCACACCAGTAAGTAGGGACAAACTATTCCTCACATTAAACATTTTCCAATATGCAGAACAATGCATACAAAGCAGCTGATGCAGATACAACAGAACGGCTTGATCATAATGCTATATTGAGTGGTAAGCTTCAGAAGCTGATGGAGGCACAACTGCTGCCAGAGCAAGTGAAGGAGCTGGACTGTCCCTATGTATTGTGTGGTTATTTAAATTTGATCGTGCGTATGGGCATTGCGTTTAGGTAATGCACGTGTTAAACAGCTGGAATGCATTAATTGGAGCGCACGTTAGATTTTTCCAAAAGCGCATTGTATTGGTTATTGCATCTCTGCACTAACGTACAGCTAATACATATATCGCTACGACACTGCTCTTAGTGACAGACGCTATTTTTGCATATCATTAGCTTAGTGGATACCCGTTAAACTCAGGGGAAATAATGTCCGTTACTTATCTAGGTAATGTCACTGTGGGAGACGTGCAGAGGTGCAACCAGGGAGACCTATTTGGGGAAAATAAACCTTGGCTTTTATTCAGCCCATAGCTTGATAGAATACAGTTTCAAGGCAGCATACAAATAAACAAACATCCTATCCCTGTGTAAGGGCTAACTCACTTTCCCAGTCCCTATCTGCAGGGCTGGGAGGATAGGCCTCTTGCCAACCTATGACACCAAAGTCAAAAGAGGTACCTGTAAGCAGGGGGCTCTTTCTATCAGTCTTTGGGTTGTGTACGTTGGGGGGCCACCCTCTGATGGGTTCCAAGGTCTGCAGTGCCCTGGATGTAGAGGGTCTTGTTTCTGGGTGTTTAGCTGGCTGCATAGTCCTTCTGTGCTCAAAACAACTAGTCCTGTGAGTCTCTTGCTGGCAACACAGTCCCTCTGTGCTCAAGAGATCTCCTACAGTTCAAGCAGGAGGCTTTTCTACCTGTCTGATGAGCCAGGTGGAGACTGGTTAATTGTCTGTAACTGCAATTAACCAGCTCCCTGCTGGACTCATCAGAACAATACAGGCTTTCTATTGAAGCCCTTTTAGACAGAGGTTAAAGCCCTGTCACAGTCACGTTATTTGCCCTGCTTTAATGGAGCTCTGTGGATCTGGGCCTTATTGCACTGTAGCAATGGGCTACGTACTGATAACTGACCTTTTAAAGGTTCCGATTGACCTTTCTTTTTAAACACATAATGTACTGGATTTGGTAAATGTTTGCTATTCATTAATGACATTGAACCATAAAAAGCTTCTAAAGATCATTGTTGACATAGGCAAATAACACATGGAAATGGCATTTCAATCTTTCCAACACTTAAAGGGACTTTGGGTATGTGACATATTGCAGCATCTTGTGATAAGAGCCAAAGTAAACACTATACCTGAAATCAGTTAAATGTTTCTGTTTGCTTTTCTACAGATTATTCACACTCAAAAGTAAAGGATCAGCATTTATGAACTGTTATGATAAGAACCGCTTAAGTTAGTAATGCCTGCTATTGAACTTGTAGCTCTGCCAGAATGCCATCATAAAAAATCATAAATTCAGATAGACTTGTATCAGAAACGACATATAACCACATGCCTTCAATCCAAAAAACTTTCATTCCTTGTATTATAAGCAGCACCACAATGATACTACCGTTTCCCAGTTTTATTGTCCACTAAGAATATGCATAAAAGATCATACGAAATAGAAGATTTTGAACATTGCTTTAGTCTAAGCAGAAATGTCTACAATATAAATTCAGCAATTTAAAATAAAAGCCGATGGGAAATTGCAGAAGTGACACAAAAAAAACACATAAGTATATTTCTGACTTTCCAAGGTGATGTTTACATAGTTACATAGTTACATAGTTACATAGTAGATGAGGTTGAAAAAAGACCAGTCCAATTTCCATTATTTTGTACACCAACCTCTTGTGTGGAACTGTATCAAAAGCATTTGCAAAATCTAAGTATACCACATCAACTGCATTGCCCTGGTCTAAATTCCTACTTACCTCCTCAAAGAAACAGATAAGGTTAGTTTGGCATGATCTATCCTTCATAAATCCATGCTGACTATTACTAATAATTGTGTTTTTATTAGGTATTCCTGAATATTATCCCGCATTAAATCATCAAGTAGTTTCCCCACTATTGAAGTCAGGCTTACAGGTCTGTAATTCCCCGGTTGTGATCTAGCTCCCTTTTTAAATATAGCACCACATCTGCTTTACGACAATTTTGTGGTACTGAGCCTGTGGAAATGGAGTCCTTGAATATTAAATGTAATGGTTTGGCTATTACTGAACTTAACTCCTTGAGAACTCTTGAATGTATGCCATTGGGGTCAGGTGCCTTGTTTACGTTAAATTTTCAAGCTGCCTATGAACTTCTTCCTCAGTTAACCAATTGTTCATTAATATGGAGGTTGTGGCTTCCTCTTGCAGCACTACAATTGAAATTGATTGTTCCCCGGTAAACACAGAGGCAAAGAATTTGTTTAATACCTCTGTTTTTTCCTTATTAAATGTAATGGTTTGGCTATTACTGAACTTAACTCCTTGAGAACTCTTGGATGTATGCCATTGGGGTCAGGTGCCTTGTTTACTTTAAATTTTCAAGCTGCCTATGAACTTCTTCCTCAGTTAACCAATTGTTCATTAATATGGAGGCTGTGGCTTCCTCTTGCAGCACTACAATTGAAATTGATTGTTCCCCGGTAAACACAGAGGCAAAGAATTTGTTTAATACCTCTGTTTTTTCCTTACCTCCAATAATTTGCCTGCCCATCTCACACTGAAAGGGTCCTATTTTTTCTTTTCTCAATTTCTTGTTATTAAGGTACTTAAATAACTTTTTAGGGTTGATCTTACTTTCTATTGCAATCCTTTTTTCATTTTACATTTTTTGCTAATTTGATTGCCCTTTTGCAATTTTTGTTACAATCCTTATAATTCTGATACGATGCCCCATCCCTTGTGACTTAAAGAATCTAAACGGATGCCTCTTCTTTTCCATTTCCTCCCCTACCTGTTTATTTACCCACATTGATTTTGACTTATTTCTTTAATACTTATTACCCAAGGGTATACACTGATGAGTGTGCTTTTCTAACAATGTATTAAAGACTGCCCATTTATCTTCTACATTTTTCCCTGCAAAAACATCATCCCAATCTATTACTTGTAGATGACAGTTTAATAAAATCTGCCTTCCTAAAGTTTAAGGTCTTTGTTGAACCCAAGTAATCTGTTTTTTGATAATTTATTTCAAATGAGACCATGTTATGATCACTGTTACGCAAATGTTCCAGGACTTGAATATTTGCTATTACTTCTACATTTTTGATATTACCAAATCCAATATTGCCCCTCTCCTGGTTGGTTCCTCAATAATTTGGGTCATATAATTCTCTTTAAGCACCCCCAAAAAACTGTTTCCTTTAGCTGTAATGCTAATCTCATTGCCCCAGTCTATGTCTGGATAATTAAAATCCCCCATTATGCAAATATGACCCAGTTTTGATGCCTTCTCCATTTGCCAAAGTATTTTAGCTTCCTCAATCTCACAGATATTTGGTGGTTTATAGCATATCCCTACAAACATTTTCTTTATACTTTTACCTCCACTGCTAATTTATATCCACAAGGTCTCTACATTTTCATCATTCCCTTCATAAACATCTTTCCTTATAATAGGTTTTAGATCCGGTTTAACATATAAACATACTCCTCCTCTTCTCTTTGCTTGATCCTTCCGAAAAAGGGAAAACCCCTCTAAATTAACTGCCCTGTCATGAGTTTCATCCCACCATGTTTCAGTAATGCCTGTGATATCATACTGCTCCCTTGCAGCTATTAATTCAAGTTTCCCCATTTTATCTGGCAGGCTTCTTGCATTAGCAAGCATGCATTTAAGTTTTTTCTGCCTGTATTATATCATATCTGCTTCTTCCTTTCTGCGCCAACTTGGTTTAGTCTTTAGAAGTTTTCTAGTAATATATGTATATACTATGAGTGTCTCGCTGCTTGTTAAATTTGCACTTGCCCCAATTCTACCTCCATAACCCCTTGTTTCCTCTTCTATTCTATTTAGTTCGTTATCTGTTTCATTCCCCTCCCCCTCCATCCTAGTTTAAAATCTCCTGAAGATCCCTCTTCATTGAGGTGCAATCCGTCCCTAGAATATAGATGGCACCTCTCAGAAAAGGAGTCCCAAAGCTCTAAAAACCCAAACCCCTCCTTCCTACACCACTTTCTTAGCCATGCATTAACTTCCCTAAGCGCTGACTGTCTCCCTGCGGTAGCGCATGGAACTGATAATATTTCGGAAAATACTACCTTGTAGGTCCTTACCTTAAGCTTTTGGCCTAGATCCCTGAAATCATTTTTTAGGACCCTCAATTTTTCTCTAACTTTGTCATTGGTGCCAACATGTACCAAGACCGCCAGGTCTATCCCGGCCCCTCTCAACAATCTGTCTACCCGATCCACAATGTGCCGAACTCGAGCACCCGGGAGGCAACAAACCATTTGGTTCATGCGGTCAGGGCAATCTGTTGCCCTATCTACCTTCCTAATAATGGAGTCCCCTACCACCACAATCTGCCTTGGTATCTGAACATCCATCGTCCCCTCTCTGCTGGAGGAACTATTCCCATTGCTGCTAGAGGAATCAGTCTCCCCCAGCCTTGCCACTTCTGCCCTGACACTCCCAATATCTTCACTCAACATGGCAAATCTGTTGGGATGGGTCAGCTCAGAACTGGCCTGCCTCTCCCTATTGCCCCTGCTTCTCCTTCTAACTGTTACCCAGCTACCTGCCTGCTCCTCATTAACAGCGCCACCATCTGCACTACTAGTCGAAGCAAGGGCCTGATCAGTGAGCTCTAAACCCGTTTCAATATTGCCAATGTCCATCAATATTGCAAGTTTCCTCTTCAGATCAGCAATCTCTGACTCTGAAGAGACCACCTGCTCACACTTCTCACAGTGATATGCATTGAGTGGCATCTTCAATCCTGCTCATTGTAGCAACTATGAACTTTAAAGTACTAACAATAAACTGTACTTCAATATACTATACCTTGTTTAACCCCTTCCTTGTTCAAACTGCTTCTAGTTCTAACTGCACACTTAATACAACCAGCACTTGAAATCAACCAGCCACACAGATCAGGACACGCAAGCTTTACCTTTGGAGTAAACATTTACATCACGCTGTTTGCTCAAATGTACGTGTAATACCTACCTTTTAACCACAAGTTAGCTATTATAGGTATCATTTGTATGTATGTATATCTTTATTTATATAGCACCATCTATGTTCATAGCAGTAATACACGAGACATTATAACATAACACATAATAGAACATAAAAGTAACATTAGGAAAAGGAGTGCCTGCCCCGAAGAGCTTACAATCTAAGTATCATCTGTACCTTACTTTTGTTTATCATGGAAAAACAACACTGCACATAGAAAAAAATTAAAGATTGTGAGTTAAAGCAGCAAAATATGTGAAAATGTATATGCCTTTTTAATAAATCAGTTCTGTAGTATGTGACTGGTTTTTAAAAAATAAATAAATTCTTAATGCAATTTTAATGAGTTTTAAAGGACCCTTTGATTTCTATAGCAGGCTTTAGCCCACCTCCCAAGCAAAACAAGATCTTTGTAACACTTTTCTGTTTGTGATAATTTGTTTCCAATGTTCCCAGCAGTTTAAGCTGCAAACTGTAAATAGATAATGTTACCCTAGTAATATAAGGATACATTGTAACTGCTGAGTTACATTAACCAAAGGGTTGATTAAAACTGAATGGCGGCCATTATAACAGGAGCACCCGATTATTGGCAGCTTATGTAAGAATGTAGAATTATCCATGGTCACATGCGTTACATATACAGATCAGAAAGAAAGAAAAAAGAGGGAGTGTAGTGTTGCTGCTTTAAGTACATCAGTGCAAAATATACAGTAGGAAACGTTTCGTAGACAGTGTTCATGTTCATTAACAATTAATGCTGTGGAAGAGACTCAAGTTCCTTGAGATGTTCAAATCTGATTGAACTGTAATCAGATCAACAACATTTAGACACAACAACAATTAGACATTCAACCTAACACATCAGAATGATCTGAGATAGAGAGGGAAGGCATTAACTCCCCTTAAATAGGTGCAGGTATATACTGTAAAAAAACTCCAACTGGGTTCCCAGCACACTTAGGTAAAATAAAAAAATAAATGTCACTTGGGGATGCCAAAACTAATTTTTACTACGTTATAAAGTCATGATAGAGGACATTAAGAAATGCAACATGAATGTACAATATCAGTATTTATATACACAAAAATTGAGCTGGTTAACTGCAGCCACTGAATTAGCCAGTCTCCCCCTCGACTAATCAGAGCTCTGTGAAAGAGCCTAATGTGAGAGACAGGAAGGAGATTTTACTCAGCACACAACAGTGCTGACAGGAGAGGGTCTTCAATATACAGGAGGACTATGTATTAACAGCAAGACACAAGGAGACAAGAAATCTTTTCCTGGACACAGGAGCCTGCCAGAGGCTGGACCCTCAAGCACACCAAAACACCTGGACACCAGTGACCTGAAGGGCCATCTGCTTTAAGGTACCACTGAGATTTTGGGGTGTTAAGCGAGTAAGGGGCTCCCCCCCCCCCCCCAGGCTTCCATCCCCCCAAGCCTTGCAGAGAGGGACTGGGAAGTAAGTTAGCCCTTACAAAGGGATAGGTGTTTGTTGTTTTGTATATTTTTGTTTGCTGTGCTGTTTTTTTTTATATATATATATATATATATATATATATATATAGTGCTTTGGTATTTACTACGGTTTTCATTGATTTACACTGTCACAGGCACTGACAATAAGGGATTGAATTCACTTACCTTTGCCACCTACCTACATATGATGAATTTGCCAGAAAGTAAAAGCACATTGGTATGTAACACTTTGTGTAACATCATAAAGAAAATGTTTTATACACGATAAAGGCCTATCCAATCACTTTATCTTGGGATATAAAAAGTACTTAGATACTGCTGGCTTTTGAAAAACTGGATTTTTTGGTACCTCATTTAATCATTTAGAAATCAGGCTACAGAACTGAGCTGAGATGTATTTTTCTAATAACGGTGATTTTTTTTATTTTTATATACAGACACATACTAATTACTTTTTATTAAAGAGAAAATATTGTGTGACCTGCGTAAGTAAAAATTGGGCTTTAAATACGCATTCACTAGTAGACAAAGACAGAAATTAATTTCCTTATAATAGCTAATAATAATAATACAATGTACTTAGGGTCAATGTGTCAAGGCAATTTTAGTGCAAAGCTGAGACAATTTTGGCTAATATAATCTTCCGTCAACGTATCAAAATACTTCTCTCTACTCTTGGTTCATCTGCAGCAACTTGCGATTTCGGGAGTGCTACTGTAGTAAAAGGAGATTGGATTTATTAAACTTGGATAATTGCAGCATCATTCTTTTCCTTTTTTGGGGGCCAAAAACTCCCCCAGATCTAAAGTGGCATACTGTAAGTCTAACATTCTGCGCCAGATCTACCGCAAGAAACGGTTTCTTACATTTGATGCAGCCATGCTAACAAATATGGATCAGTACGTTTAAACAAACTGGGGGGGGGGGGGTTGCGCCCAGCAAACTGGGGGGGGGTGCGCCCCCTTGGGGCGCAAGATTATTTAGGGGGGGGCGCAGGCTGCGTGCGTGGAAGCCTGGGGGGCAGAGCTGTGCACGGGCGGCCAAGCAGCTCACATGCTCCCTGCTGCTGTGTGATCTCTGCCTGCAGCGGGGGCGGGGCCTTCCCTGCACGCAGACAGCCCCACCTCCTCCTGTCCCAGTTATCAGACGACATGGGGGACTGCAGTGAAAGTAAGTGAGACATTGAGGGGAGGGAGAGAGAGAGACATGGAGAGGTGGGAGACATATTGAGGGGAGGGGGAGAGAGAGACATGGAGAGGTGGGAGACATATTGAGGGGAGGGGGAGAGAGACATGTAGAGGTGGGAGACATATTGAGGGAAGGGGGAGAGAGACATGGATAGGTGGGAGACATTGATTGGAGGGGGGAGAGAGACATGGAGAGGTGGGAGACATATTGAGGGGAGGGGGAGAGAGAGACATGGAGAGGTGGGAGACATATTGAGGGGAGAGAGAGACATGGAGAGGTGGGAGACATATTGAGGGGAGGGGGAGAGAGAGACATGGAGAGGTGGGAGACATATTGAGGGGAGGGGGAGAGAGAGACATGGAGAGGTGGGAGACATATTTAGGGGAGGGGGAAGAGAGACATGTTGAGGTGGGAGACATATTGGGGGGAGGGGGAGAGACATGGAGAGGTGGGAGACATATTGAGGGGAGGGGGAGAGAGAGACATGGAGAGGTGGGAGACATATTGAGGGGAGGGGGAGAGAGAGACATGGAGAGGTGGGAGACATATTGAGGGGAGAGAGAGACATGGAGAGGTGGGAGACATTGAGGGGAGGGGGAGAGAGAGACATGGAGAGGTGGGAGACATATTGAGGGGAGGGGGAGAGAGAGACATGGAGAGGTGGGAGACATATTTAGGGGAGGGGGGAGAGAGACATGTTGAGATGGGAGACATATTGGGGGGAGGGGGAGAGACATGGAGAGGTGGGAGACATATTGAGGGGAGGGGGAGAGAGAGACATGGAGAGGTGGGAGACATATTGAGGGGAGAGAGAGACATGGAGAGGTGGGAGACATATTGAGGGGAGGGGGAGAGAGTGACATGGAGAGGTGGGAGACATATTGAGGGGAGAGAGAGACATGGAGAGGTGGGAGACATAGTGAGGGGAGGGGGAGAGAGAGACATGGAGAGGTGGGAGACATATTGAGGGGAGGGGGAGAGAGAGACATGGAGAGGTGGGAGACATATTTAGGGGAGGGGGGGAGAGAGACATGTTGAGGTGGGAGACATATTGGGGGGAGGGGGAGAGACATGGAGAGGTGGGAGACATATTGAGGGGAGGGGGAGAGAGAGACATGGAGAGGTGGGAGACATATTGAGGGAAGGGGGAGAGAGACATGGATAGGTGGGAGACATTGATTGGAGGGGGAGAGAGAGACATGGAGAGGTGGGAGACATATTGAGGGGAGGGGGAGAGAGAGACATGGAGAGGTGGGAGACATATTTAGGGGAGGGGGGGAGAGAGACATGTTGAGGTGGGAGACATATTGAGGGGAGGGGGAGAGAGAGACATGGAGAGGTGGGAGACATATTGAGGGGAGAGAGAGACATGGAGAGGTGGGAGACATATTGAGGGGAGGGGGAGAGAGAGACATGGAGAGGTGGGAGACATTGATTGGAGGGGGAGAGAGAGACATGGAGAGGTGGGAGACATATTGAGGGGAGAGAGAGACATGGACAGGTGGGAGACATATTGAGGGGAGGGGGAGAGAGAGACATGGAGAGGTGGGAGACATATTGAGGGGAGAGAGAGACATGGAGAGGTGGGAGACATATTGAGGGGAGGGGGAGAGAGAGACATGGAGAGGTGGGAGACATATTGAGGGGAGGGGGAGAGAGAGACATGGAGAGGTGGGAGACATATTTAGGGGAGGGAGGAGAGAGACATGTTGAGGTGGGAGACATATTGAGGGGAGGGGGAGAGAGAGACATGGAGAGGTGGGAGACATATTGAGGGAAGAGAGAGATATGGAGAGGTGGGAGACATATTGAGGGGAGGGGGAGAGAGAGACATGGTGAGGTGGGAGACATATTGAGGGGAGAGAGAGACATGGAGAGGTGGGAGACATATTGAGGGGAGGAGGAGAGAGAGACATGGTGAGGTGGGAGACATATTGAGGGGAGGGGGAGAGAGAGACATGGAGAGGTGGGAGACATATTTATGGGAGGGGGGGAGAGAGACATGTTGAGGTGGGAGACATATTGGGGGGAGGGGGAGAGACACTGGGGGGAAGGTGAGAGAGAGACACGGGGTGAAGGAGAGAGAGAGACACTGAGGGGAAGGTGAGAGAGAGACACACTGGGGGGAAGGTGAGAGAGACACAGGGGGGAAGATGAGAGAGAGACACTGGGGGGAAGAAGAGAGAGACACTGGGGGGAAGGTGAGAGAGAGAGAGACACTGGGGGGAAGGTGAGAGAGAGAGAGACACTGGGGGGAAGGTGAGAGAGAGAGAGAGACACTGGGGGGAAGGTGGGAGAGAGAGAGACACTGGGTGGAAGGTGAGAGAGCGAGAGACACAGGGGGGAAGGTTAGAGAAAGAGAGAGAGACACTGGGGGGAAGGTTAGAGAGAGACACTGGGGAGAAGGTGAGAGAGAGACACTGGGGGGAAGGTGAGAGAGCGAGAGACACTGGGGGGGAAGGTTAGAGAGAGACACTGGGGGGAACGTGAGAGAGAGACACTGGGGGGAAGGTGAGAGAAAGAGAGACAGTGGGGGGAAGGTTAGAGAGAGACACTGGGGGGGAAGGTGAGAGAGAGACACTGGGGGGAAGGTGAGAGAGAGACACTGGGGGGAAGGTGAGAGAGAGAAAGACACTGGGGGGAAGGTGTGTGTGTGTTACGCCGGTGCTGCCCGCAGACCAGACCCGTCCCCTGAGCTGAAGGGGGAAGTGGTAATACACGAACCCGCAGCAAAGGGAGCGTGTCCGGATTGTGGTATGAAGCATTGCCAGGCCAGGTGTAGTAAGGTAGACAATACTTGCCGGTACCGGTTGTAGAAATAGAGTGAAGGATGCCTTGCCGAAGTCAGGGAGTGGAGAGTGGAGATAGGTCGTAGTCCAAGCCGTGTTCAAGGGGTTACCAGAGTGAGCGTTATCCAAGGAGTGCCGAGATCGAGAGCCAGAGGGGGAAGTCGTACGAGCTGCGTCAGAACCTGTGAAAACACTGAGAGAATCCAGAAGTACTTCCATACAGAGTCGAGCGACGAGTGATGGGAAGCACAGGCATAATAAAGCTGGGCAGGCCAATGGGAAAAGGGGGCAGGCCTGGAGGACTGCAAGGAGTCTTCCCTGATAGGAGGGAGGTGTTACAGCCCAGCTGAGTGTAATCCTTGATTTGCATGGAACTGTGTGATGCTTGGGGGCGACGCCTCACTGCAGGAGCAGCGGTTAAAAGTGCTCTGTTAGGCGTGTGCTCTTTAAGCTGGGAATGCATGCACATAACGTCTGGGGCTGGAGTGCGTGTAGGTGTGCGTGAAGGAGGGAGTGGGCGCGCCCGGCGCTGAGCAGAGGAATCGCCGAGGGGAGTGATCCCGCGACGGCGGCAGGGGCGAGGAGCCGTGGAGGCCGGTAAGGCAGGATTGTTTTGTGTGTCCAGGGGCTCCCTGCGGAGAGGGAGTGCTCTGTGTGGGAAGCGAGGAGAACGCCGATTCCTGACATTACCAGAGTGAGAGTTATCCAAGGAGTGCCGAGATCGAGAGCCAGAGGGGGTAGTCGTACGAGCTGCGTCAGAACCTGTGAAAACACTGAGAGAATCCAGAAGTACTTCCATACAGAGACTATGTCGAGCAAAGACTGAGAGCAGAGAGGAGCTAGATAAAGCAGGAAGGTCCAATTAGGAACGGAGGCAGGACAGGAAGAGCTACAGGGAGACACTGCAGATTGGTGCAGGCATAACAGGCCAGGTGAGTTTTGTTGGTAACCTGAGTATGCCCGTGCAGTGTGCGGGAGCGGAGCCTGAGGTCCGGGGGACGGGAAGAAGAGTGTGCAGATTGAGCATGCTCCGTAACTCGTGTACGCGCGTGAACCGAGCCAGTGGATGGTGCAGGTGTGTGTGCAGGAGGGCATGGGCGCGCCCGGCGGTGAGCAGAGGAATCGGCGTGGGGAGTGATCCCGCGATGGCGGCAGGTGTGGGGAGCCGTGGAGGCCGGTAAGGCAGGATAGTTTTGTGTGTCCAGGGGCTCCCTGCGGGGAGGGAGTGCGCTGTGTGGAAAGCGTGGAGAATGCCGATTCCTGACAGTGAGAGAGAGAGAGAGAGACACTGGGGGGAAGGTGAGAGAGAGAGACACTGGGGGGAAGGTGTGTGAGAGAGAGACACTGGGGGAAGGTGAGAGAGAGAGACACTGGGGGGAAGGTGAGAGAGAGAGAGACACTGGGGGGAAGGTGAGAGAGAGAGACACTGGGGGGAAGGTGTGAGAGAGAGACACCTGGGGGAAGGTGAGAGAGACACTGGGGGAAAGGTGAGAGAGAGAGAGACACTGGGGGAAAGGTGAGAGAGAGAGACACTGGGGGGAAGGTGTGTGAGAGAGAGACACTGGGGGAAGGTGAGAGAGAGAGACACTGGAGGGAAGGTGAGAGAGAGAGAGACACTGGGGGGAAGGTGAGAGAGAGAGACACTGGGGGGAAGGTGTGAGAGAGAGACACCTGGGGGAAGGTGAGAGAGAGAGAGACACTGGGGGGAAGGTGAGAGATAGAGACACTGGGGGGAAGGTGAGAGAGAGAGAGACACTGGGGGGAAGGTGAGATATAGAGACACTGGGGGGAAGGTGAGAGAGAGAGAGAGAGACACTGGGGGGAAGTTGTGTGTGAGAGAGAGACACTGGGGGGAAGGTGTGTGAGAGAGAGAGACACTGGGGGGAAGGTGTGTGAGAGAGAGAGAGACACTGGGGGGAAGTATGTGAGAGAGAGAGACACTGGGGGGAAGGTGAGAGAGAGACACTGGGGGGAAAGTGAGAGAGAGAGACACTGGGGGGAAGGTGAGAGAGAGAGAGACACTGGGGGGAAGGTGTGTGAGAGAGAGAGACACTAGGGGGAAGGTGAGAGAGAGAGAGACACTGGGGGGAATGTGTGAGAGAGAGAGACACTGGGGGGAAGGTGAGAGAGAGACACTGGGGGGAAGGTGAGAGAGAGACACTGGGGGGAGGGAGAGACACAATGACTAAATGGAGGGATGAAGGTCAGGCAGAGATGGCAAAATTGAGGGGCTTGGGAGGATGAGTTTTGGGGGGCTGAGGGTTCTTCTTTGTTCAGGGGGGTCACTTCAGAGTATTGATCAGAAGAGGAGATTCATCAGTACCCCCCTTGAGTTTGGTTATGGGGGTCCCTGAACCCGTGGCAACATTTAAAACGGGAATAAATAAATAATACATAAAACTGGTATGTAGGAGTGGATGACACTGGGGAAAGCAAATGGGAGAAGGAAAAAAGGAGGGAAAAAAAGGGGGGCGGGAGAGGGAAGGGATGTAGCAAAGAGGTGGATGTATGCCCCCTCAAATGGATTGCCTTTGTGCACCAGAAAAAAACTTATTACCAGATGCTAGCAAACAATAAAATAAACAGTGATCCAATACCAGTATACTGCCTGCGCGCGCACGCCTGCAGCCCAAGCAATTTGTAAACTTGGCTGCAAGAGATTGTAAATGCATGGCAGACGCGTCACAAAGCTGGTTCGCCCTCATTGGCTGAACCAGCTCACGTGCGCTGACGTCATGTGATTTTGATTACATCAGGCGGGGGGGGGGGGGGGCGAGAAATGTCATGGATGAAAAGGGGGGCTCGGCATAAAAAGTTTGCTCACCCCTGCTTAAAACATACATCTCTACACTGTACATTAACTCCTTATAAAGCTGCAGTTATAATGAGTCTTATAAAGATCTTAAAATGTAATTTTAATACTTGAAGCATGAGATGATAGAGCAATATGCCTACAAATAATAAAACCTGGTGATAGGGTCTAAATAGGACACTACTGCTCCCTTCTTACCTTCCATCTGGCTATTGTCAGTTC
This sequence comes from Ascaphus truei, assembly GCF_040206685.1. Lineage (NCBI taxonomy): Eukaryota > Metazoa > Chordata > Amphibia > Anura > Ascaphidae > Ascaphus > Ascaphus truei. The sequence continues at coordinate 229,466,266 of NC_134484.1, forward strand.
CACTGAAATAACTCATAGAAAGTGGTAAAATAGCTCTGCCAATAAAAACATGTTTTAGTTGTTTTCTACCATAAATTCAATGCACAGATATTGCATTACTCTGGGTCATACATTATGTGCAAGTCCCCTTTCCTAGCAACACAATATCTCCTCCAGAGATCTGCTGCATCTGACAAAATCTACTTGGAAGAACTGAAGAAGCCGGACACGAGGGAGGATGAGAGGAGTAAAGAAGTGGAAACATAGGATTGAAGTAATCAGGGAACAATATACACAAATATTCACATAAACACACAATGCAAACGATGCAAGTCTCACTTTTTAAAATATAACATAATATTTATGCAATAAAAAAGTGGACTCTGCGGTAATGGCTGATTTAACAATAATCAGCTTTTATCTCAGTTTTAACCTAAAAACCCTATAACTATTTCATAAACAATAACATGATAGAAAAGTTTGCAATTACTAACCAACCCATAACATTGCTGCCTTTGTATAGAATATTAATACAATTTTTTGTATGAACACAGTTTGACTTAAGGTAGGAGAAGCTAATATTTTTGTGTTGGGCTTGAAAAAAAGTTAGTCATTTTAATTTGTTCTTCTGTTCTTTTGCCATTAATATATGTTTTTATTGGATTTTTTTAAATAATAATAATAATCCCCTTTTGTCCTGAACGCTTTCAATAGTTGGAAAAATAGGGTTATCACGCGTGAATATAAAACATTATTGCACTGGTTACTACTTTTTATGGCTTGGTATCAGTTTCTTAAAAAAACAAACAGCAAAAAAAAAAAAACAGATAAATTAAACCGCTCTTGCTAAGTAGGTCCAAGTAGTATAAATATACATATAGCAGGTGCACATAGAGGTGTAAACACATAGAACAGAATAGACCCAAGCGGGTCAAAAAATTCCCTGTATACAGTAGTTGCACTGAATACTTGGACTGATAGTATCAGCCAACAGTGGTCTATCAGATCAATATTTTTGTAGGTCGGTCTAGTGACCCATGTAGTTCGGAATATTAGATTAAAAAAAAATACAATTTTATTACTTAAAAAAATACCACATAATAAGAATTAAAAATATGTTTAAAATTCCCCGTAGTGGAGTGGACAAATAGAGTGTCAATGTTAAATATGTTGTCTACACTTAAAATTAGGTATAAAACCTTTTGCACTCTGTATTGACATTCAAAATATATTTTAAATGATACCTGCTCGTATATCATGTGTCAGCACAGGCTCTGTCTAAAGTAGATGTTGCTAAACTATGATGTTGTCATTAGGATATAAGGTCTATTATCCCTGATGTAAAAGCATGCATATCTTGGGTTACACTTGCCTATAGTGACAGCAGAAATTACCCATCTCATATATTATATACATCTATATCCAAGGCATCCACAAATCACATAATGCAAAGTAGGTATATGTCTCACTAGTGTGAGCATGATGTATTATCATGCCAGTCTAGTGTTGCTGGAGTAGTCTTGTAGCAATTTAGAAAAACACTATTAGGGTATAGTAGAAAAAAAGGTACAATGCCCTCAATAGCAGTGCATCCAGAGTAAGGGAAGGTTAGTGAAATGAGATTGGCAGGCTCCTGCAGGAAATGCATATGAGAGCAGCACCTTAGTGAGAGTCACAATAAAGCTCCTATATGTGTGGTAAAGCAATGAAGGATCCTATTCAGTGTGTGAAAAGACCAGGGTCTGTACATGAAACAGACCTGTCCAAAACTGCTAAACTTGGACACACACCCTAGAGCATAGTACACCAGCCCGGGTACAGTAGTGACATTGTAATAAACAAAGAAATAACTCACATGGTGGTGCTGCAGCCAATTCCAGAGCGTGCCTCACGTAGTAAGATTGAGACAGAAGTAGAGATCCGTGGAGGGATGCAACGGGGCACAGCCAGGTCACAGCCAGGATAGAACAAAGTGGGGGCAGCAATCATGGATCCAATTAAAATAGATTTATTGAACCAGTGAACACATGGTACAGAGCAGGTTCAGAAACACCACTCAAACGCGTTTCACGCTACAATAGCGCTTTGTCAAAGAGTGTATATAGGGTATAGCTGCTAAATGATATGTGTTCAGAGCCCAAAAGTAGCTACTAAGTAGCAAACGTGAATAGACACTGCAGTATCCTCCCCCCCTGAAGAAGCGTGGCTCACACACGAAACGTGTTTCGATGAGTAGGGCGTCACTGATGTGACATCATTGGAGTGGTAATGTAAAGGGGGGTTAAGGCTGCACACCACAATATATAAACAAATACATACAGTTTACCGGTGCTGCTGGTTCAAGGAAGTACCTGCCAGGAATTTCCAAAGTACACTGAGGAAAAAGGAGAGAGATCCAGCGCTACACGGATTTCAAAATAATGAATTTATTGTGCCACACATTGTGGCACAATAAATTCATTATTTTGAAATCCGTGTAGCGCTGGATCTCTCTCCTTTTTCATCATTGGAGTGGTGACATCCCCCTGCCACATCAGCGCTACGGCTTGTATCTTGGTGTTGCTTTTTGAATCATCGTGGTCCGCCGAGACCTCTATTTACACTGCAGTGTCTATTCACATGTTTGCTACTTAGTAGCTTCTTTTGGGCTCTGAACACATACCATTTAGCGAACAAACAGAAAGTGAATCCCTGTGCTTTTCCCATTGGGCTAACAATAAATGGGGAAATAAATATACATAGTGAAACCTAAGTCTGTAAGACAAAGGAGACTTTTGGTTGCATCCTTTGATCAAATAATGACAAGCCTGTTAACCAACGTCAAGGTAAGTCTCAGTAGCTGGTCCCTATGCTAAATGCATACAAATGTTCTGTGAAATATACCCTGAAGGGGTTAATAAACTAAGCATAAGCTTATGTAACTTGGTGTAGTTGAAAACTGGTATACACCAGTAAAGATACTTACATGTATGCAAGTAAAGTGGAAAGTGAATTTACTGGGCACCACTATAAGGGTGTGATTAATGTATTTAGCCAATTCACCTGTAACTGCTTATTGAGCAGCATGTGGGAGGTTATAGTTCCTCCCTTCAAGGTATATATTCTCCCAGTAAGGTATCTATTGACTTTATTTTAAACAAAAAAAAAATTCTGGTTCAATGATAAGTTTTACTTCCAACAGTGTGGGACGACCATGGGAACAAGGTTTGCGCCGAGTTACGCCAACCTCTTCATGAGTACATTGGAGGAAGATTACATCTAGGGATGGGTGCGACTCGACACGAGCCCGGTCACATGGAGGAGGTTTATAGATGATGACATCTTTATATGGAAAGGTACAAGGGAAGACTTAAATGCATTTCTGTTGTACCTTGACAATAGTCCAGTTAACCTTAAATTCACATCTACTATTAGCAAATCTGAAATAATTTTTTTAGATTTGACTATACAGCAGCGGCAGCTCTTATTCGAGCAAATGCCGCTGGCTGAATGAGGCTGGGAAGCGGGTAGCCGCGGCGCGTGGCGGCGCACTGTGACGTCACGGTCACAAGCGCGCCCGGCTTCCCCGTCTTCCCCGGCTTCCCCAGGCTTCCCCGACACCCCTGGAGTTCAAATCTAGGTAAGCGGGGGTGCAGGGAAGCAGAGGGGCAGAGTAGAAGCCGGGTTCGGGGTGTCTTTGGGGGGGTAATTGCGCGCGATGTGGAGGGGGGGTGCGTGGGGGAAACGCGGCGGCGCGCGTTTCTGACTGGCGGCAGCTGGGGTAGATCCCGGCATGCCGCCGGCATTTACTCGAATAAAAGATGTCGCTACTGTATATAATGAAAATAATGTTATTACAACTAAGACTTTCCTTAAAGAAGTGAACAGTAAAGATTTCATCCTGCAGTCAAGCTGTCACCATGGAAGGAATTGAACAGATGTCAGCGTGTTTGAACAACAATCAAATATAAAACATTTTTGGAAAGAAATTATGACAAATCTAATATAACTAATGCTCTAAATAAAACAAACAATCTCCAAAGAAGTTCCATTATTAGTTCAACAACTTCTTTGTTTCTTGTTTTATACAATTAGCCAAGCCCAGCAGCACTCCTTTTGACACTTATATACATACTATATATATATATATATATATATATATATATATATATATATATATATATATATATATATATATATATATATATATATATATATATATATATATATATATATATATATATATGTTGTGGTAATTTTGGGTGGTTTCTGAGAGCTTCCTGGTATCTGTGTTTGTTAACTTTGTCCAGCTGGTCTCAGCTGTTTTGGAGGTTAGTGGCTCCTCCTACCCAGGGTTTAAAGCTTGCCCCTCCCCACTTTCCAAGTAAGCAGGTTTTCTTTTCATGCAACTGGTTGTGACAGGTTCAATGCCAGGACCATCCTGCCTCTAATTATAGAGGTAAATAAGGATTTTAATCAGTTAGTGTTAGGACCTGCGAACTGGTCATGCCTTGAAAGTAGCTCGCAGGCTTATACGCTTGGCCAAAGGGTTAACTAAATTACCCTTTTTCAAGAGATATATAGGTATTTCACTGTGTATTTTTGTCACATTGGATGTTGCTCTGGACTTCTTTATTTCTTGTTTTAAAAAAAGAACACACTACAAATAGATTTGAGGTACCCTTTATTACTCTGTATAATAGAGAGGCCAATAAAATCAGAAAGATATTAGGTCAACATTGGCATGTTTTGAAAAATGACCCGATATTAGGGAAGCACGTCCCAGAGAAACTGCAAGTGTTATTCATAAGGGCACCTAACATTAAAAATAAATTAGCCAAGTGTTTTACGCATTAAATAAGTGGTAAATCAGATATGATTAGATCTTCTGAAAGATTTTTATAGTTGTAAAAGTTGTATGGCGTGCAGCTTTAGTTCAAATTTAGTAGAACATTTGAGATCAAATACTACAGGAAAAAGTTTTAAAATTAACAAACATAAATTGCAGGACATAATTCATCGTATATCTCATGGAGTGCCCTTGTGGCCTTCAATATGAGAGAAAGACAATTCGCCCATTGAGAACACGTATCCTAGATCACATAAGAAACATAAGCCATAAACTAATGACACATACTGTTTCCAAATACTTTGCCCTGGTACATAATGCAGAACCTAAGGGGTTAAAATATCAAGGGATAGAAATCGTCCAGCCCCATTTGAGAGGAGGGAACAGGAATGTGGATCTAATTAAAAGAGACTTTTTGGATCCATCAATTGGACTCACTTATTCCATCTGGATTAAATATAGACATAGACCCAAGTGCTTGTGTTTTTTTTTTTAATATAAAGATCACCTATAGACTCTATGGATCCACCTTCCAGTTCAGCCACTGTTATAGTATCTAGTATGTTAAAAGATTGATTTGTTCTGATCTAATACTTATTTCTTGTTCAATTCTTGTTTCATTCCAGTGAATATCCTAGTTATATCTAGCAATTATTTCCATATCTGAGCTTAATCAATTCTATAGTGCACATTTTTTATTATATAATTTTTATTCATGTATTTTTATTATGTAATTTTAATGTGTTTATTAAATATATATTATTTTTGGTCCTCTTTATATGTTTTATACTGAGTATTGTTGCAGCATCATATGTGTATGTATTTATTTTTGATACTTATTGTTGACTTATAGACTGGTAACATACTTACTAATTACCAATCAGGTATACACTCTGAGTTCAGAGGAGGGATGTAACAACCTGGGAGTCACACCGCCCTCGGCGTGCTCCCCACTCCCCTGCAGCCCCGCCGGGTCCTCCCGTGGCTCACAAACTGCCTCCCTCCAGGACGCTGCTTCCTGCTCCACGGGGGCGCGCACACGCACGCCGGTCTCCTTCTTCAAGGGCCGTTCCTAGGGGTATGCCCGGTCACGCGCCCGCAAGCGCAGCTACATGGAGGTGCGGCCACACGGAGGCGCACCAGCCTCTTAAAGGCACAGCACCTCAAACCATTGCTGCAATCAAATGCAGCCTAACTACTGGGCTTTATTGCTCCTCCCCTGGGAGTCATTCTGGACCTATCCCTGCCGCAGCCTGGCCCTTCCACACCCCCCCACCTTGCTACCCTGCCATTGGATCCTCTCTCCTACATATACCCTGCAGTTTCACTAACTCGTCGGCTGAGCATAGAACCAGTTGTTCTCATTACTCTCTGCCTCCCTAGTCCTGTCTTGTCTTGTTTTGCAGTCTTCCTCGTGTACCGAACCGGCTTCCTCTACGACTCTCCGCACCTCTGGCACCCCGAACTTGGCATACAGCAATACGACTCTCCGCACCTCTGGCACCCCGAACTCGGCAAACGGTAAAACGATTACGTCTCTCTCTCAGATCCCGGACTTGGCTAACAGCACCCACTACCATCCGTACCTCTCCTGCCCCAACTCGGACTCCCAGACCATTCTACTCAAGACGTGCCCTCGTGGCTGTGGGTGGCGTTATATCCTTTCCCACCTCAGCACCGCGGTCCCGCCTCGTTTGTGGTGAGCTCAACCTGACAAGGGATTCTGTTCCTAAAATGTTCATGGTTTGCCGAACCTGTTCGACCAGCCCTACATTCCCCCCGCAAGAATTCCGTCCTGTGTCCTGCACAGCCTAGCTGTGCAAGGACCCCATGGGGAGAACCACTCAGCCACCAATCTGCCTCTCTCACCTTCACGGTGTCTTATTAGGGGGGGCAGAGGGGTGTATTGAAGTCGATTGACCAGTTGCGCAAGCGCTATGGAGGAGAACCCTGGCTTCACTCCATCCAAGACATTTGAAGGAGAACATGCCCGCTGCTGCTCCATTCCCCGACTGAGAACAATCTTCCGTCTACCAGGTGAGTGCGGCAGTAGCTCCGTTAAACCACCGGTCCCCCCCTCCTGCGCACTGCGCTGTGTACAGCTGACTGAAAAAAACTTTGGGACATTTGTATTGCACTGGTTTCCCCTGGTCTCTCTCTCCCCCCCTCTCCCTGGCCTCTCCCCCCCCCTCCCTGGTCTCCCCCCCCTCAATGGTCTCTCCCCCTTGGTCTCTCTCTCTCCCCCGTCTCTCTCCCCCTCCTGGTCTCTCTACCCCCTCCCTCGTCTCTACCCCCTCTCTGGACTCTCTCCCTCCCCAGGTCTCTCTCCCCCCCCAGGTCTCTCTCCCCCCTTGTCTGTCTCCCCCCCTGGTCTCTCCTCCCCCGGTCTCTCTTCTCCCCCCCCCCCTTGTCTCTCTTCTCCCCCCTGGTCTCTCTCTCTCCCCTGCCCATGTTTGCTCCCTCTCTCACCTGTTCTCTCTCTCCACCTGGTCTCTCTCAATGCTATCTCTTTCTCCCCCCTTGATGTCTCTCTCCCCCCTGATGTCTTTCTCCACCCCTGATGTCTCTCTCCCCCCCTGATGTCTCTTTCTTCTCCCCAACACCCCATATCTCTTTCTTCTCCCAAACCCCCTGGTCTCTCTCTTCTCCCCAAACCCCCTGGTCTCTCTCTTCTCCCCAACCCCCATTGTCTCTCTGCATGCTGCATGGGGTATCTCCATAGGAGCACCCCGCACCTTACTGAAGGAAGGTAGAGGGACATTACATAGGAGTCCCACCTAGAAAAGTACTAGCAAAACTAATATGACAGTATACTCAGTAGCAGTCTCCCATTAACGGAATATACTCTAACAGCAAATTTCCCCTACCCCTGTGTTTCCTCTGTGTTCCCTGGAGCCACATAGTGGCATTTTTAGACATTAGGTCTCTTTTGTATATATGTTGAATAAATGTGATTTTATAATTGTATATGTAGGGCTATGGAGTTATCTCCAAGGATTGTATTTTTCCTAGCCCAAGTTTACTGGTCAAGCGAGTGCAAATAGGAGTCTTTAAGGCCACCTCTGTGACCTACCACCCTTTTCACCCTGTATGTCCAATGCAGGAGCAGGAGGGTGACCTGGAGGTGCCTTATTCTCCCATGGAGGAACAGCATACTCAGTCCCTGGATTTGTCCTTCACGGTGCCAACACCAAGCACACCACGGGAACTCCCCCGCTTACCCCCTCCATCTCCAGGATACACGTATACTCTTCTGTTGGAGATGATGAAAACCTTGGTAAGAACTAAGCCACGGAAGGAGGAAAGCATCCTCCCAGAACATCTACCCTCGCCCGCTGCCAAAAGCACACCCGATATAGCACCCAGGATTGTACAGCTCCCAGACATCATGCTGAACGACCTGCCCAGAGTATCCAGGAGAAGTACACAGGGCCACCAACAGAAATCATGGGGCCCAGGACAAATGAAAGGGCAGGGCCCCCACCCCGAACCCATAGCGCACCTACAGTACCATGAAAAAATATTTTTTAGCGCGCAACTTTTACTTAACTGTTTTCTTCTTATTGTAATATGGAAAAAAAACATTACAATGCAATCTGTTTATTTTTATATTTTCAACAAAAGACAGGTGACTGCCTGACTGGGTGGGTGACGGCCTGTCTGGATGGGTGACTGACTGCCTGGGTGGGTGGATGACTGCCTGAGTGGGTGGGTGACTGACTGCCTGGGTGGGTGGATGACTGCCTGAGTGGGTGGGTGACTGAGTGACTGGGTGACGGTGACTTGAAAGTGGGTTGGTGGGTGGGTGACAGTGACTGGGTGGGTGACTGAGTGACTGGGTGGATAACTGGGTGGGTGCCTGAGTGACTCAGTGGGAGGGTGACTGAGTGAGTGACTGGATGGGTGAGTGACTGGGTGGGTGACTGACCTTGACTGGGTGGGTCCTGCTTCCTGCTTCCTTGCCCATCAGATGCTTCCCCCCCCTGCCCACGATACCCCTGCGGCTGCTACCCGGGGTGGGAGGCAGGCTTGGGGGGTGGGGGCACGGGAGGTAGGTGGCTCAGGGGGCGAGACTGGCGAGCTAATTCCGTGGTTGCTGCCCAAGGCAGGAGGTGCACATGGGGGAAACTGAGTGGACGCACACGGGGGAAGCTGGTATGGCTTGCGCGCGGGAAGCTCATTTGGCTTGCGCAGGCTCACAACTGTGCTTCCCCTCCATCCCACATTGGGAGCGGGGGGGGGGGATACCCTGCTTGCCCTGCACATGCGCGCCGGGACCTCGGCTCTGCGCATGCGCACGGGGAATCACAGCCATTTAAAAATATATATATAACGGGCCCGGCCGCGCAGGGGGCCCAGGTGGCCGGGCCCCTGACTCATGGGGCCCGGGACGTCAACCCCGGCAGACCCCCCCAGTTGGCGGCCCTGGAAGTACAAGTGAAAAACAAAGTGCAATGGGTCGGCGCAGTGAAAAAGGGCATATAATAGTGCCGTCAAGTGTTAATATAACATAAAAACTTTCAATTAAGTGCAAAATGTGCAATCATAAAGTGACTAAAATATGTGAAAAAATATATGAAAAGATGCTGCTCAAAACCCTTTAAGTAAATGGTCTGCAGACTCCACTTCAATCGATGAATGCCTCAAGGTGTAGGGGAGCGCAGATTCAATATGTAATAGAGAACAAATAAAAACACAACATAGTGCATATAAAGGTCATAACTTGAATGTGTTTGTTGAAACTCTGTCAAGTGGAGACTCACGTGGTATCAATCTAAATAAGGCGTTTCAGAGATCAGTGGCATTAGGCTTGACTCTGGTGTGTAGATACTGGAACTTCAATCGAAGTAATGCAATGCGGTGTCACTCAGGAAAATGTCATCAGTCAGAATAAAGAGAGAAAGACATCCATAGCGTAATCCAATAAACAAAAAAATTTTATATATGCAATTCAAAATTCAACACTTACACAGTGTCATAAGGTGTCAGACACATAAAAACAAGGTGATGTCATCAGGTTGGTTACTCCCGCTACCTCCGTCGCAGACCTCTCAGTCTCAACACAGCACTTACGGATTGGACCCTGTGTCGAGCCCCGGATAGATGTCCTGGTGTAAGGAGGGTCTTTGCGCAGTTCACGCGACAGTGGCACGGTACAGCGCAGCATGAAAGGGGGAGCGGTCTGGAGTCCTCTGGTGACGTCACATGGGCGACTACGCGTTTCACTAGGCGTGTAGCTTTGTCAGGAGTCATGGAAACCCTACGGAAGCCTAACTGTCTTATATCCTGACCAATAATCTGATTCGTTGAACAATTAGCCAATAGTAATATCAGACAAGGGACAATCCCAAGTCTGCCAAATACAAATAAAACAAGTATATATGTATACTCTTAGATACCTATGTAACAATATTAAGAGAAAAACGGAGTGTCACAGCGCATGAAAAAAGGGGAGGGGGGCTTGTAAATAGGAGAGAAAAGAAAAAGGGAGGGAGTGAGTACCATTAGTCACGAAATTATGATAAAATACAGATAAAATGGGTGAATAAAATGCTTGATTCTATAAAAACGGTATAATACCAATATCTGTATTTAGACCTCCTGGTACCATAGATTTAATTCTTTGTATCCAGAAGGTCTCTCTTTTGGCAAGGTTTTGAGACCTATCATCACCTCTCCAGTGGGCTATGACGTGTTCGATCCCCCTGAAAAGGAGTAAATCTGGATCTGAATTATGAAACACTTCAAAGTGTTTAGGAACATGTTATGTGTTTGCAATTTCCTTCTGATATTACCCATATGTTCCATAATCCTCACTTTCAGGGGTCTCATAGTTCTCTCAATATACTGCATCTTGCACGGACACTCAAGCATATATATAACGTGATCTATTTTGCAGTAAATAAATTGAGACATGTCAAATTTTTTCCCTAGTGATATTGGAGGAGAAGGTATGTCTTTAGACATAGAAGAAAGGAGTTCCGGCGCTACTGTCCGTGACAAACTGGAAGGTACTTCCGGGTTAGTAGAAAAACTTTATTGAAGCCTCACAGACACATGGCTACACCACAATCTCCTCCTCAACGCGTTTCACGCTAGGAACAGTGCTTCGTCTTGGAGTTTGGAGATGAAGCGCTGTTCCTAGCGTGAAACGCGTTGAGGAGGAGATTGTGGTGTAGCCATGTGTCTGTGAGGCTTCAATAAAGTTTTTTCTACTAACCCGGAAGTACCTTCCAGTTTGTCAGGGACAGTAGGGCTGGAACTCCTTTCTTCTATGTCTTATGTCCTGAAGGCTGCACGTCAAGAACTGGAGCTCAGAGGAGAGCAGGACCGCGGTCTGTGAGCTTACATAGGTAAGGTTTCCCTTCCCAGCTCTGACCTATCCACAGGTCCGACATACACTCTCCTGCTCCATTCTGTGTGACTCTATTTGACACCTACGGGGGCTGGATCTAATTGCCTGAGCGCAGGACAGGCTTTCTCTTTGCAATTTTATCTTTAGAACCTGAAATACACCATTTACAATTGCCGCATTTAAAAAAACTCTACTGGTGTTTTGAGCCAATGATCTCTATTGTTTTCTAAAACTTTAAAAGTACTTGGAGCTAGTTTACTTTTTTAATTACTTCTGAGAATGACATGAGCATGGTCTGAAATTTCATTAGCAAGTATGGGGTCATTTTTTAGAATATGCCAATGTTTGTTAATCACTTTAGCTATCTTTGTGGCTTCACAATTATATTGAGTAATAAAAGTGGTTTGATAGTCTCTCTCTTTCCTCATATTTGTTTTGACGACTGTATCTGGATGCGTTAGTTCATTTCTATTGAGAACATTTGTTTTCTCTACTGATTCTGTAATAGCATTGGGATTATACGTTTTTTTTTTTTTGAATTTTTTTATCAGAATTTGTGACTGTTCCTTATAAATATCCAAATCTGTACAGTTCCTTCTAATTCGTCTTAATTGACCGAAAGGGATGTTCCTAACCCATTTCGGGTGATGACAGCTTTTTTTATGTATATAGTTATTTCCATCAACATGTTTAAAAAAAAGTTTTTGTCTTTAGGAACCCTTTATCAATATAAATTTCAAGGTCTAAAAATTCAATATTGGTTCTGCTATATTTAGAAGAAAACTGTAGATTCAGGTCATTATCATTCATATAAAGAAAAAATTGCTGAAGTTCATTTTCATCCCCTTCCCAGATTAGAAACAGATTGTCAATGTATCTTTTATAAAGGACCAGGTTTGCACTAAACCTATGCCTTGACCAAATATGATCACTTTCCCAAATGCCCATGAAAAGGTTGGCATAGCTAGGTGCAAACCTTGCCCCATTGCCATCCCACAAACTTGAAGAAAGAATTCCTTATCAAACCAAAAATAGTTATGGCTAAGTATAAAAGAGATACCCTCTAAGACAAAATCAATTTGCATTTTATCCATATTAGGATCAGCAGACAATGTTCTCTCTACTGCCTTAAGACCCTGCTCATGTTGAATAGAGGTATAAAGCGATGAAACATCATCTCCTTCCTCCATCTCCGCTCAAGACTTTGCTGACTATTTTAATGAAAAGGTGGAATCCATATGTCAGAACATCCCCTCTGTTTCTTCCTCCCATCCTACACCTCTTCCTAACTCTCCTCCTGCCTTCCTTGACTCTTTTTCCACTGTCTCAGAGGAGGATGTGTCGCTGTTGATCGCATCTTCTCCCTCTACCACTTGCCCTCTTGACCCCATTCCCTCCCATCTCCTAAAACCTCTTGCTCCTGCTATAATCCCTACGCTCACACACATTGTTAACTCCTCCCTCTGCTCTGGAACCTTTCCATCCTCCTTCAAACATGCAACAGTCATACCATTACTCAAAAACAGCAAGCTTGACCCTACCTGTCTTTCTAACTATCGACCTGTCTCCCCCCTGCCTTTTCCCTCTAAACTCCTTGAACGTCTTGTATTCTCTCGCTTGCTCCATTTTCTCAACACCTATTCTCTCCTAGACCCTCTACAATCTGGCTTCTGCGCTGCTCACTCCATGGAAACAGCCCTCACTAAAATAACTGACGACCTCCATGCTGCCAAAGACAGAGGTCATTACACTCTGCTCATATTACTCAACCTCTCTGCAGCATTTGACACCGTGGACCACCCTCTTCTCCTTCATATTATCCATACTCTTGGTATTCGGAACAAAGCTCTATCCTGGATCTCATCCTACCTCTCCCATCGTACTTTCAGTGTCTCTTCTGCTAACACCTCCTCCTCCTCTATTGATCTCTCTGTGGGGGTACCCCAGGGCTCTGTCCTGGGACCTCTTCTCTTTTCTCTGTACACACTCTCTCTAGGTGACCTAATAACATCTTTTGGGTTTAAATATCACCTCTATGCTGACAACACACAAATATACTTTTCAACACCCGACCTTACACCTGCTGTACAAACCAAAGTTTCTGAATGTCTCTCTGCTAGATCATCCTGGATGGCCCTCCGCCGCCTTAAACTCAACATGGCTAAAACAGAGCTCCTCATACTTCCTCCCAAACCTGGCCCTACTACCTCCTTCCACATTACTGTTGGAACTACAATTATTCACCCAGTAGCCCAAGCACACTGCCTAGGGGTCACACTCGACTCCTCTCTCACATTCGCCCCTCACATTGAAAACATTTCTAAAACTTGTCACTTTTTCCTCCGCAATATAACAAAGATACGCCCTTTCCTCTGTTGCTCGACTGTTAAAACTCTGACTCAGGCCCTGATTCTCTCCCGTCTTGATTACTGTAACCTCCTGCTGTCCGGCCTTCCTGCCTCTCACCTGTCTCCCCTACAATCTATCCTAAATGCTGCTGCCAGAATCACTCTACTCTTTCCTAGATCTGTCTCAGCATCTCCCCTCATGAAATCCCTCTCCTGGCTTCCGATCAAATGCCGCATCTCACACTCCATTCTTCTCCTCACTTTTAAAGCTTTACACTCTTCTGCCCCTCCTTATATCTCAGCCCTAATTTCTCGCTATGCACCATCCCGACTCTTGCGTTCTGCTCAAGGATGTCTTCTTTCTACCCCCTTTGTATCTAAAGCCCTCTCCCGCCTCAAAACCTTTTTCACTGACTACCCCACACCTCTGGAATGCCCTTCCCCTCAGTACCCGACTAGCACCCTCTCTATCCACCTTTAAGACCCAACATAAGACACACTTGCTTAAAGAAGCATATGAATAGCACTGTGGATATTCTGAACACATGATACATAAAGCTTGCCCCCCTGCAGACGCACTTACCAGAACCCCCTCCTACTGTCTCTGTACGTTCTCCCTACCTACCAATTAGACTGTAAGCTCCTCTGGGCAGGGACTCCTCTTCCTTAATGTTACTTTTATGTCTAAAGCACTTATTCCCATGATCTGTTATTTATATTATCTGTTATTTATTAGATTACCACGTGTATTACTACTGTGAAGCGCTATGTACATTAATGGCGCTATATAAATAAAGACATACAATACAATACTAGTAAGTAAAAAATAATTATCTTTCCATTCCAAATATTCTAAGATGGCGAGTATATCGGTCGTATCTTTCAGATGTGATTTATTTTTTATAACATATATCTGAAGTATAATATCCAAATATGAAGACAGATTGGATGTCAATGAATTTATCCCTGCGATTATAGGTCTACCTGGTGGATTTCTGATGTCTGTGTGGATCTTGGGTAAAAAGTACAATGGGTATTTATTTAGTATATATTTCAACTCTTAATCTTTCAAGATTCCTAACTCTTTACCTTTAATTAATAAAGTCTCTAATTCGGCCAGAAATCCTTTCGTGTGATCTTTGGATAATTGAATGTATGTATCCTTATCATTAAGGTTTGTGGCCGCTTCAGTGACATAAAAGCCCTGTCCATAATGGCAACTCCCCCCCCCCCTTGTCTGCCTGTTTGATAATGACATGTTTATTTTCCACTAGCTGATATACCTGGCGTTGCCCGTGATTTACCCCCTTCACACTGGGCCCCACGTTCACAACTCCGTTCCCCTTTACAGATCCGCCCCCCCCTCTTCACAACTCCGTCTCCCCCTCCCTCTTTCACATCTGCGGTCTTCCCCTCCCTGCCCCCCACAACAGTCCCCACCCCCCTGGCCTCCACATCACTGTCCCCCGCCTTGTGTGTCACATAACTCCCCCCCCCTTGCTCGTCACATTACTCTCCCCCCCTTGCACCTCACATCACTCTCCCCCCCTTGCACCTCACATCACTCTCCCCCCTTGCACGTCACATCACTGTCACTTAACTTTCCCCCCCTTGCACGTCACATCAGTCTCCCCCCTTTGCACGTCACATGACTCTCCCCCCCTTGCACCTCACATCAGTCTCCCCCCACTTGCACCTCACATCACTCCCCCCCTCCTTGCACCTCAGATGACTCTCCCCCCTGGCACCTCACATCATTGTCCCCTCTCTGGCACCTCACAATACTGCTCCCCCCCTGCATCACCCCCCGGCCCCCACCACACAGACTGACACACACACACACACACTGTCACACACACACACACACACACACACACACACACACACACACACACACACACACACACACACACACACACACACACACACACACACACACACACACACACACACACACACACACACACACACACACAGTGTCTTCCATACACACACACTCAAAGACTGGAATAAGAGGCGCAAGTTTGGAGGTGAGTGCCGGTGGGGAGAAGAGGGGGGTTGGGAGGAGGAAAGGCGGCGATCATAGCAGGAGGCTCCCCGCCTCCCCCCACGCCAGCCCCAGGGGACAGTCAACCGCCCCACTCACGCTACTGCCCTGCTCCCGCCCCTGCCCATGTCCCAGCCCGCGCGGGCAACCAGGGGCAAGGGCGCAGCAAGGGGGAAGGGTGCACTGAGTGGATAGGTAGCGCTGAGGGGGAGGAAAGGTAGTGCCGTGGTGCCGGTAGAGCAGCGCGGCACCACAACGCGTGGGGAGTGTGTGAGGCGGCGGGTCGGGTGGAGTGTGGCAGGAGGTGGGGCGGGTTGAGGTGTGGAGCGGTGGGTGGAGGGTGGCGGTGGCGGGGGTGGATGGTTCCTGGAGGCTCAGGAACGGCATGTGGCTCTCGAGAAGAGTGAGTCACCAAATGGAGAGTGAGTCTAAGAGGCGCACGCGGGTGTGAGGGTGGTGTCACTGCCACGCCCTGCGTTGGCGTTGCCGTGACATCAGGCCACCCCGCAGGCCAATGAGGTGAGGGTGCAAACAGACATACAAACATTTTTTTCAGTCTTATATATATAGATTAGTACTTTCCGGGCGTCTCTTTCAGATCGGGTTAAATTATGATTTATCTTCTTATTGAGAGTTAAATCTTCAAAATCTTTATTTATCAATTGATAAAAGACCTCTAAGTGTTGTCTCTTCGAAAAGCTGGGAAAAAAAGTAGATTTAGGTCGTAGGTTAGTATGAGTAAATTTATCGACTGCTGGGTTATCTGCATTCTGAATGATACTATTTTCTTGTTGGCGGCCCTGGAAGTACAAGATCAGATGTGCCGGTCTACCTCAGAAATATGCCCAGTTCATCTTTAAACACCACGTCAGTTTTGAGATGTACAGCGAGTGGACCCAAAATGCCAATTATGAAGGCAATAAATATAAGAATGGGCTTCCTGCAAATTTAAGTAGAACAATTATGGACGAAAAGCGCTATTTTAATGTTATCAGTATCATGCGAGAACTGTGAGAGACAGGATCAATGGCCTTTTGAAGCATACAAGGGCTCGTCCCTGAAGATCCATCGACTTGTTTGATGACTACAAGTTATATATGTGTAGCCGTGACCACTGATTCACCCCAAAGAGCGGGAGGTTGCGCTTGCAAATAGTAGTTGCAAAAGCCCGCGAAGGAGGAGAGTGCATTTGGCGGGTTAAAGCAGTCCCTTGACCCAGCAGCCCTGCGGGGAGGGTCAGGTGAGAGAGTCTGGCCAATGGGCAGAGGAGGAGCCGGAGATATAGGCAGTGGTTGCGCGCACGTGGAGCTAGAGCTGATTGGAGAGGAGAGGAGACGGAGAGTCTGTGAGGGGAGGTTGAACCGCCCCTGCGCAGGCCAGGTGCCCCAGGCCCAGTTAGCCCTGAGTCACCTTAGAGACAAGCTGAGCCAGGGATCGCCTTAGTGAGGTTCCTGTTCCCCTAGTATTTATAAGCCTTGACCGGGACTATACTTGCGAGGAGGAGGTCTGGGCTCAGACCCCACTTGTGTTGCCGGAGTTCGGGTGGGAGCGCACCAAGACCCTTTGTGAAGATCGTGGCGGTCCCGAGCACCGGAGTGCTCGGCAGGTATTTCATCAAGTGCACCAACTGTACCATTCGTTCACCCGAGACATAGTGGCTGCGCAGTCACCCATACACACACATAGGGCCTGCTGTGAGCGGGAGGATTAATCCGTAAGGATCGGACACGGGGCGGGCTCACCCGGTGGCGGGTGTGGGAAGTATTGGTGGCGTCCGCCGTGGCGCATGTTGTGTGGGGTCCGCCATGGCGCTAGGGAATGTTGGCGTCCACCGTGGCATGCTATATAACTTATTTATATATATAGGAATGTTATGGCCTGTAATGTACTGTGAGTTTGGTCTGCAAGTAAACGAGATTGGTTTTATGATTTGGCTGTGTAAGTGTAATTCTTGCATAAACGTCCTGCGAAGACCCACTCCCCCTTTGGCGGGAGCTGTCGCAGGTGGAGGCACTGCACCCGTTATACATATTGCGCGCACCCCAGGTTCATCGTGGCAGAGACTTAGGCCCTGTGAGCCGGCAGGTAATACAGCACATAGTAGCGGCTTGCTAGTGATAGGAAGCAGGACTACACATGTATTTACAAATAAAGATGCACCGCCAATGTTTTTAATCTAAAAAATAAGTTGATTGTTTTAAATTATTTCATTGTTTAATGCTCATTTTCTATTTTGCATGTCTGGAGCTGGGCGAAGACAACATGCAGGAACCCCCCCCCTCCATTCCCCCACCTTGGTGCAGGAAACTCTCCCAGCAATACTGTCAGGTATGACACAGTGCTCAAATCCATAATGTACTGTAAACCTGTAGTCCTACAGTATTGTAAAGTGCTGTAGCCCATGCCATGCATGCATTGTCTCCCCCAAAACCCCCAGCCCCCCAAAAAGCAGAAGATATTCAAATGGACTGTACTGGTGTCATGGTTTAATAGATTTTCCATGTGTAGGCACAATGTAGTCATAATGTACTTTTCCCCAAAAATCAGGATTGCATAATATATTATGGGCGATAGACAGTGTTCGACAAATCACCCAAAAATCTGCTCGCCCAACCAAAAAATCTACTCGGCACCTAGTCCCGCCCCCAACCCCACCCCTAGTTCCGTCCCCAACCCCGCCCCCAACCCCGCTTTAAAATAAAATATATAAATAAAATACATTTAATAAATTCCTAGTCAGAACAACATTCGTTTTTGACAAATGTATTTATTGTATTACATTATACTACAATTAGTCCTTGTTACGTGTGTGTGTGTGTGTGTGTGTGTGTGTGTGTGTGTGTGTGTGTGTGTGTGTGTGTGTGTGTGTGTGTGTGTGTGTGTGTGTGTGTGTGTGTGTGTGTGTGTGTGTGTGTGTGTGTGTGTGTGGTGTGTGTGTGTGTGTGTGTGTGTGTGTGTGTAAATGTCAGATCTAGAAATAAAAGCCAGGTGTGAATGATTAGTTTCCTGAACCCCTTAACCAGTGTCTGGATGTCCCCGCTTCACAATATCTAAAGCAGCAATCCCGCCTGGGATCTTACCTGATCCGCAGTCCCTCAATGCCCAGGTACCCTCATTCCCGCAATGTTTTACATTGGAGGGGATGTGTTCCCTACCTGTCTTCTGGGTTAGGGGGGGTTCCGATGTCTTCCGTGTGAAGCTTGAGTCAGATCTGGAAGAAAGCAGTATAGGGCAGTTAAGATTTTGGTGTAGTATAGGGCAGTTAAGATATATAGGGTAAATAAGAGATCCAGATCCAGAGTGTGAGTGACAGAGAGAGAGAGAGAGTGTGGGAGAGAGAGAGAGAGTGTGGGAGAGAGTGTGGGGGAGAGAGAGAGTGTGGGGGTGTGATGATGGGGAGGATTTGGCCCGGGATTAAAGGGGTTACAACCCCATTTGGCCACCCTCTTCTCTCATCAGGGAAGCAAGGGGTTAACTGGACTGAGGTCCAGTAATGTGTTTTGCCTTGCTTCAATATCCAAATGTTTATTCCCCTGTGTAAATGTATCGTGTTATGCCAGTGTTTGCATCACCTACATGCTGGGATCCATCCGGGAGGGCAAGGGTTAATATTTCTTTAGTGATTATAGCCCTTTGTGTAATTTGTCCGCCTTTTCAGGCACCATTTTGCAGAGTCCCATAGGCTGCCATTAGAGCTCAATGCATTTCAATGGCGGATCTTGCTGTTTTAGACCTTATTCCCGTAAAGACCAGCAGGTGGCGTCCGAGAGGAGGAGCGGCGGTTTCCCATTGTAAGTCAATGGGCTCATTGACTTCAATGGAGATTCCTCGACGGCGTTTTCCAGGAACGAGTTGGCTGCCGTCCAAACCGCAAAACCGCCAAGCGGATATAATGTCCTTTAAAAGAGTTAAATCACTTTAGTCAAGTTCAATGTTAAGTGGCGTGGGAATCTACAGTTCTAGAGCAGCTAGAAATAAAATTCTTTTTGCCCCTAGTTCCTAGGCCTCCCCCCACTCAACCACCACCGGGTCCCTGAATCCTGGACCCCCGAGACGGGTCATGCCGAGAGAGCGGGTCGCGCCATAGGTTCCAATGGCGGCGGCAGAAACAGCTCAGTGTTAAAAGCTGAAAATCATGAGTCCATTTCTCCGGTTCCGGAGGGTCCAGAGGGCCAGGGTTTGGGGTAGCTGTAGGCACTGCTCTGGCATGGCTGCAGAACCATCCTTGACCCTCTTGGACCAACCCGACAGAGTATGGACCCCCTTGAAAGTTCAGGACCTTTGCCATTGATTCCAATGGGGGAAAAGCCGCGTGGCGGAAAAATGACTAAGTGTAAAATGTTGAAAAGTGTAAGTCCATAGCTCCGGTTCTGGAATGCCCAGAGGGATGGGATTTGGGTGGCATGTAGCCAAGGTTCCGGCTTTAAGGCATGCCCCTTCCCAGCCCCCTCAGACCAACCAGACGGAGTGTGGACTAATGTAAAGATTTGTGGATTTTCTCATAGACTTCAATGGCAGCGGTTACCCATTGAAAGTCTATGGCAGGAAACTCCATTGACTACAACGGCGGAGTTGCTTTATTGAAACCCACGGTGGTGGAGCCCGTTGTTTTCAATGGGGATTTAGTGAAACGCTGAGATTTCTTTTTAGCGGAGATTTTTATAATAAAATATGAAACGGTTTATGTGATATTTGTGTAACTCCGGTTCCCCCGGTCCTAGCGGGCTGAAACTCGGACCATATGGTGTCCCAGTTCCGGCATTAAGGTCTGGAAAGTTTGGACTTGCTGGACCAACCAGAACCGGGTATTTTAATATGTGTATTTATTAAAATGTATATGTGGTTTGGGTCTGTTCTGGAAACTGCAGACTCCATCTGTTATGTTAATAAGCAGGAAAAGCATCCTGCAGGAATTAACATAGCCCGATGATCAAAGTCTAATTGCCTAATTGTTTATGCTGGGCCCAGGAACTAAGGAACTGAGTTGTTTTTAAGTGTGATACTTAACACTAACAATGGAAGTCAAAAATCTGCTTCAAAGAGCTTCAAAGGGATTTTTTGCTAGACAACTCGGCGCCTTGAGTGTAAGAGAAGGGGTATAATGGTATATAAGTTAGAGTCACCCCTTACTCAATTGTCTTTTGTGGCTTGATGATTATGAAGATTGCTGTATGAACTGCCAGTCCAGATATGACTGTTTCATCATTTCCATCTTAAGTAAGTGTCCATATTTTGCCTGTTATTTGTATATCTTGTGTGTTCACCTTTATCAAGGAATAAATTATATTTTATCATATCTAAGTCTCATACCAGTTCAACCCAGTTATTTGGTGTAAATTGCAGCCTGTCACAAGTCACCGTGACAGGAGGAGGGAGAGAGAGTGTGGGGGAGAGAGAGTGTGGGGGAGAGAGAGAGAGTGTGGGGGAGAGAGAGAGGAGAGAGTGGGGGGAGAGAGAGAGGAGACATTGGGGGGAGAGAGAGGGGAGAGAGTGTGGGAGAGAGTGTGGGGGAGAAAGAGTGTGTGGGGGAGAGAGAGAGTGTGGGGGAGAGAGATAGAGAGTGTGGGGGGAGACAGAGTGGGGAGACACAGAGTGGGGAGACACAAAGGGGGGAGATACAGAGGGGGGAGACACAGACTGGCTGGGTGAGTGACTGGCTGGGTGAGTGACTGGCTGGGTGAGTGACTGGCTGGGTGAGTGACTGGCTGGGTGGGTGGGTGACTGGCTGGGTGGGTGACTGAGTGGGACAGGGGTGACTGGGTGGGGCAGGGGTGACTGGGTGGGGCAGGGGTGACTGGGTGGGTGGTGCAGGGGTGACTGGGTGGATGGGGCAGGGGTGACTAGGTGGGTGGGGCGGGGGTGACTGGGTCGGTGGGGTGGGGGGTGACTGGGTGGGTGGGGGGTGACTGGATGGGTGGGGCGGGGGGTGACTGGGTGGGTGGGGCAGGAAGTGACTGGGTGGGTGGGGCGTGGGGTGACTGGGTGGGTGGGGCAGGGGGTGACTGGGTGGGTGGGGCGGGGGTGACTGGGTGGGTGGGGCGGAGGGGTGACTGGGTGGGTGGGGCAGGGGTGACTTGGTGGGTGGGGCAGGGAGTTACTGGGTAGGTGGGGCGGGGGGTGACTGGGTGGGTGGGGCAGGGGGTGACTGGGTGGGTGGGGCGGGGGGTGACAGGGTGGGTGGGGCGGGGGGTGATTTGGGTGACTGGGTGGGGCGGGAGTGACTGGGTGGGGGGGTGGGGGGTGACTGATACTGACTGGGGGTGGGGGGTGACTGACACTGACTGGGGGTGGGGGGTGACTGACACTGACTGGGGGTGGGGGGTGACTGACACTGACTGGGGGTGGGGGGTGACTGACACTGACTGGGGGTGGGGGGTGACTGACACTGACTGGGGGTGGGGGGTGACTGACACTGACTGGGGATGGGGTGTGACTGACACTGACTGGGGGTGGGGGGTGACTGACACTGACTGGGAGTGGGGGGTGAATGACACTGACTGGGGTTGGGGGGTGACTGACACTGACTGGGGGTGGGGTGTGACTGACACTGACTGGGGGTGGGGGGTGACTGACACTGACTGGGGGTGGGGGTGACTGACACTGACTGGGGGTGGGGGTGACTGTCTTGGGGGGTGACTGACTGGGGGGGTGACTGACTGGGGGTGGGGGGGTGACTGATTGGGGGGGTACCTCTGGTGTCACACACACACACACACACACACACACACACACACACACACACACACACACACACACACACACACACACACACACACACACACACACACACACACACACACACACACACACACACACACACACACTCTCTCTCTCTCTCTCTCTCTCTCTCTCCACACATACAGGGGGAGAGGAAAGGCCATGACCAGCATCACCACCACGCTCCTCCCCCACCCACCCGCGCCCATCTCACGCTCGTGGGGGGGGGGGAGGGGGCAGGGCGACATCCCCCCCCATACCTAACGCGGGCATAGTGGAAGCTTTTGGGAGGTGGCAGGGTGGGTGGGAGGCACGTGGCGAGGTGTCCACCAGCGGGCGCCCCAGGGGACAGTCAGCCCCGCCGTGTCCGCCACTGCCCTGCTCCCCTCGACGGCATGAAGCTAGTGGTCAGGCGGGCAGGCCCAGCACCACCACCACTGCCCCGCTCGCCTCCCCCCCCTGTGACCATCTCCAACCCCGCGCGGGGATCGGCGGGAAGTCGGGGTAAGCAGGGACAGGGACAGAAAGGGGGACACTCCACTACCATTTCCTGCCCTGCGCGGGAATCGGAGGGAAGCCGGGGACAGGGACAGAAGGGGGGACACCCCGCTACCATCTGCCGTCCCGAGCGGGAATCGGAGGGAAGCCAGGGACAGAAGGGGGGACACCCCACTACCATCTCCTGCCCCGCGCGGGGATCGGAGGGAAGCTGGGGACAGGGACAGAAGGGGGGACACCCCGCTACCATCTCCTGCCCCATGCGGGGATCGGCGGGAAGCCGGGGACAGGGACAGAAGGCGGGACACCCCGCTACCATCTCCTGCCCCGCGCGGGGATCGGCGGGAAGCCGGGGACAGGGACAGAAGGGGGGACACCCCGCTACCATCTCCTGCCCCGCGCGGGGATCGGTGGGAAATTGGGGTAAGCGGGGACAGGGACAGAAGGGGGGACACCCCTCTACCATCTCCTGCCCCGAGCGGGAAGCGGGGAGTAAGGGAAGGAGCAGAGGGGCCGCAGCATGCAGAGATTGGAGAGTACTTACCCTCCAATAGATCTCTAGCCAGAAAGAATGGGCGCTCGTTGGGGGCGGGCTCATATAGTGCCTGGCCACGCGCCCACAAAGCCTGGGAGCACGCGCCAATCAGCAGTCAGGTAGGGGGAGTTTTTTTTTTCCCCAGCGCGAGCATGGAAAATTTCAGCGCGAGCAGGGAAATTTAAAAAAAACAAGCATGTGTTCTGCTTGGGCCAATATTTACTCGCCCGGGGGTTAAATCCACATGCCCCAGGTGTGTAAATGTATAGGATTGTCGAACACTGGCGATAGATAATATAGAATATTGTCTCTTTCTTTACAGACCCAGATGTCCAAGAAGCACCAGCCATTGCGAAGAAGAAAAAGACAAGATTGTAAATTTTGAAGACGTTGTATTTTTGTCCTTTATTATCCTGTACAAATATAAATTTTCATTCTTTAAATATACTTTTTGATTTGTTCAGGTTTTTACTGTTTAGACCCTTACAGTAGTACTATACATAAAGTACTAAAGGTATTTAAATATACTGTAGATAAATATCTTGTTGACATACAGTACTGTATACAGTATAAACATCTTGCAAATAAGGTACTGTTTAGATACACTTACAGTAGCACTATACAGTAGCACTATACTGTACATACTGTAATGTAAAGGCATTTAAATATATATATATATATATATATATATATATATATATATATATATATATATGCAAGAGAGA
Organism: Ascaphus truei; assembly: GCF_040206685.1. Lineage (NCBI taxonomy): Eukaryota > Metazoa > Chordata > Amphibia > Anura > Ascaphidae > Ascaphus > Ascaphus truei. The sequence continues at coordinate 229,490,298 of NC_134484.1, forward strand.
AAAAGAGGACCCCGCATCCACAAGACATATAAACACAGCTAAATACCGACACTGGAAAAATCCAAAGTACAGTGATGTGTCGGTGGTGCTATAAGGGCAGTATAATAGGATGAGAGAGAAAAGAAGGCCCTAAATAAAGCACTCTAGTATGTGTATCAGTACAAATCACATAAGGTTTATTAATGTATTGTCACAGAACAAAAATGGTTAAAACAAAGCACAGAAATGTTTAAAATACAGCATGGATCCCCTGTTCATTACAGAGCTAAACAAATCCTCCAAAAAGATGCCCAAAATACACTCAGATAGTATTCTGAAACACCTGACAAAATAAACCTGGTGTGACACCCAACAGACTAAGTAGTCACGGCTAGGGCTATGTAATCATCAGCAAAAGGTCAAATATGCCTACTATCCCCTGCAGTATAGGGTTTGTCTGAGGCGACAAAGAGTAGCAGGTAAGTGACAGCAGAGATACACAAATTACAGCCTACAAAGCACATGTAAGCCTATAGCTAGGAAGAGTGATACATCACCTATGGTCAGGTACAGTGTGGTCGGTACATGTAGGGGGGAACAAGGAGGGATGTTGAGCATAGTAATGTGACCCAGAGAGGGGACAAACCAGGGGATCCTGCCTGCTGGACCTGCAGGCAGGATCCCCTGGTTTGTCCCCTCTCTGCGTCACATTACTATGCTCTAACATCCCTCCTTGTTCCCCCCTACATGTACCGACCACACTGTACCTGACCATAGGTGATGTATCACTCTTCCTAGCTATAGGCTTACATGTGCTTTGTAGGCTGTAATTTGTGTATCTCTGCTGTCACTTACCTGCTACTCTTTGTCGCCTCAGACAAACCCTATACTGCAGGGGATAGTAGGCATATTTGACCTTTTGCTGATGATTACATAGCCCTAGCCGTGACTACTTAGTCTGTTGGGTGTCACACCAGGTTTATTTTGTCAGGTGTTTCAGAATACTATCTGAGTGTATTTTGGGCATCTTTTTGGAGGATTTGTTTAGCTCTGTAATGAACAGGGGATCCATGCTGTATTTTAAACATTTCTGTGCTTTGTTTTAACCATTTTTGTTCTGTGACAATACATTAATAAACCTTATGTGATTTGTACTGATACACATACTAGAGTGCTTTATTTAGGGCCTTCTTTTCTCTCTCATCCTATATATATATATATATATATATATATATATATATATATATATATATATATATATATATATATATATATATATATGTGGAGATGTAAGAAAAAAAAGCGCCAAATCCTAGTGCATTACTGTGCAAAAATCGATATATTTAATTCCCAAAAATCTCAATAAAAATGAACTCACAAACATAAAACATTTAAAAGCATTGTATGAGTAATACTCATGCTCCTAGGACCAGGAAACGCTGCTTTGCTGCTGTAGTCCCTCCGTGAATCCACTGGAACAGAATGCTGCCTCCGTTGTTCACTGCCTGCAGGAACTGACGTATCAGGCGCTCCACGATGGTCTCTCACCCGGTACACACCACCAGTTGATCTTTAGTTCCCACCAGGGACGGTAGATGCCGCGGACCAGCGGATGACGTCACGGGAATCGTCCAGGATACCGGACCGGTACAGATTCTCAGCAGTTCAATAGCAAGCGTTGAAAAGTCCACTGCACACCTTCCCTACGCGTTTCATCAGATTGACTGACTTCTTCAGTCATTGTGCCCTTTTAAAGAAGCTGCCTGTCGGTCCTAATAGTGCTACTGTTACTCCCCAATTATTGGACTTATTTGTTGGACTCTAGAGGACTATCTGCATTGAGCAGATCAAGGAAAGTTCACAGCACCACACATTTTTTTGTTTAAATTGTATTTTTTAGTTGCTTTGATTAGACATCCATTATGCACTATTGGTATATTAATTAATCTCATTATTTAAGGATATATTGTATTATTTTATCATCATATTAATTAATTAATATTGTGTTTATATAATTATAATCCACTAATAGTCTATTTATAGATATCCTATATTTCTGGCTATTCACACACGAGCGCAGACCTTCATTGTATATATATATATATATATATATATATATATATATATATATATATATATATATATATATATATATATCAGACATACCGTATATATAAATCTTGAAATTAAGATTCTTTTAGTGCTTAAATAAACTTACAGTAGTACTATAAATAAAGTACTGATGTCATTTAAATATACTATAACTAAATATATCTTTGTATATAGAACAAAATATGTCCAAGGGCATCAATATATGTGGTGATATTTTTAAGTGATAAAATGTCAAAGAAGTGATTAAATTAAAATTTTTAATATATTTAAAGCCCCAGATAGAGAACTGTGGTCAACCAATAAAGGTGCAACGTATATCTCCTGAGTATGTGTGCAAAAATATTTTGAACAAAAACACCCCAAATATAAAGTGTAATGATAAAGTAGAAAAATAGTGAAACTTCTCTTAGGAATGGAGGGTCAGCTGCTGTACTGGAAAGGCTGGAGTCAGGATAACACCTGGAAGATAAAGAAACAAAAGAGAAAGCGCAGGACCCTCATAGTGTAGTAAATAAAATACAGGCATACCCCGCTTTAAGGACACTCACTTTAAGTACACTCGCGAGTAAGGACATACTTGAAAACGAGAGGTAACTCTCAATGTATTACTTCCTGGTAAAATATTTTATAAATAATATCGCCCAATAGGCCAACGGCAGCTCACGCATGCGCCTGTCAGCACGTCCTAAACAGCAATACCGGCTCCCTATCTGTACCGAAGCTGTGTGCAAGCGGGGAGACTATAGAGCCTGTTACACATGCGTTATTTACATCAGTTATGCACGTATATGACAATTGTTGTACAGCACATGCATAAAAAGTGGGGAAAAGGTAGTGCTTCATTTTAAGTACATTTTCGCTTTACATACATACTCCGGTCCCATTGTGTACGTTAATGCGGGGTATGCCTGTAATCAATTTATAAGCAAGGTAATATATGCAAGTACAGAATAAAAGATATAATGGGCATGTAGGTATAGTAACCAGTAGAGGACAGGCGCTCCCACAGCTGCAGAAGAGAACATACCGTTTGGTCAGTACCGCAGACTTAAGAGAAATCGTACGGATAATAATGTCTTTTTACAGCAATCCAAAATATTGACTAACAAATTTGTAGAAAGGAAATACAAAGAAAAAATATACAGGAGGCATTGGAGAAAACAGTTTTATTATCGAGGGAATCCATCCTTGCCCCTAAGAGAGTCCAGACGACGAGAAATGTGAAAGTACCATTCATAACGCAATATAATAGAGAGGCGGGCCAAATTAAACACATTTTAAACAAACACTGGCATACTGTATATTAAGGAACGATCCGATTTTGGGAGGTCATATCCCAGAGAGAGCACAGGTTATATTTAAAAGGGCTCCAAATTAAAGAACCGTCTGGCACCAAGCGCTCTGAAAAAGAGAAAAGATACACTGTTTAACGGGTGGTTAAACGTCCCAAAAGGTTTCTACGGATGTAAGGACTGTACTGCATGTAGTTACAGCTTTACCGCAGGTGATAAATTCATCTCAAATGTTACTGGTTAATCTTATGATATACGAAAACACATAAATTGTAGATCAAACTATGTGGTATACTTATTGGAATGTGCATGTGGCACCAATATGTAGGGAAAACGATTCGCCCATTAAGAACTAGAATATTGGAACATATCGGTAACATAAAAAGATAGGAGACCACCCACAGTGTTTCGTATCATTTCTTAACATCACACAAGGCGGACCCTAAGGGGTTAAGATATAGAGACATAGAGCAAGTGATGACAATTTGGAGAGGGGGAGATAGTAATGTGGCTTTGATGAAAAGAGAATCGTTTTGGATTTTTGAATTGGGCACCCAATCTCCTGCGGGGTTAAGCATTGATATAGATCTGAGTGTCTTCCTTTAGATATGGCTATATCTGGTTACAGTATATTAATCTGTGTTGTTCTTCCATTTCTTTCAGACCGATTATATGAGTAACTCGCATCTCTTAGTTTTAGTTCGGTAGTTTTTTATTAAGTTTTTTTATTGTTATTCATTCGTTTTTGACTCCGAGTATGTCACTCTGAGTTTATTTATTTTGTTTTCTATGCATGGTGGCAAAGTTTGCTTACCAGGTTACATGTTGAAACATTTTAAGTATACTCATGTTGTTTAACATGTTTCTGTACTGTATCATTAAGGCATCATTTACCATGACACTTTATAACAGTGTGGTTTATATGTTTGACACAGCTCATGTGATCTACTGTAGGTACTCTGAGGTTGAGTTACTCCTATGCACTCATTTGTGCTGATCACCTGAGTTTGTCATTATATGTAAGTCAGCCTTATCTATTAGAGCTTTTGAACCATAATTAGGCAGTAGCTGTGTATCCACCAATCATGAAGTAGGCTATGGTAATTATAGGCACCTGAATGAAAAAGAAACACTCCTGATGAAAACTTGTAAAGTTGAAACGCGAAGCAGGACACTACATGCAGCATCTCCTGCCTAATTGAGGAACTCTACTCCGGTTGAATATCCATGTATCCAACCCCGGAAGCGCGGAGTGAGGGGACGTGAGCGAAGCAGAGCTGGAGGAGAAGAAACCGTTTCCAGTCTTCAGCTGCCGGCGTCAGTTTGTTGATCGAAATGCCTTTTTTGATCAGACACAATGTGAGTGTGTTTTACCTATGATTACTTTTATAAACTTTTTTTATCAGTCTGCACTATCTCCAGTCCCTTGTATTACCATACCAAGGTTATACCCGGTGAATCGTGTTACCTGTCAACTACACCCTGGGGAATATTCGTGGTTTACAACACAAAGATATCTTTATGGGATTTGATAAAGAGTGAAGTTTGTAAGTTCAAATTTCACTTGTATTGGGAAAAAGACTGTTTCGTTATCATCAGACTTATTGCACTATTTGTGGTGTTTGTTTTTTCCATATGTACAGACGAGCCAACGAGTATTCTAAAACTTGCCTTAAACTTGCCTTAAACTAGCCAGGTACATGCTGTGTACATGCTGGGTACATTTCAGTGACATTTCTGCAGAGGCTAATGGCCCATCGGATTAACACAGCAGGGGTTCCTGCAGTCCCATTCGGTTTGAATGTAATCCGATGGGCCATTAGTCTGTCTGCAGAAATGTGTGAAATGTTGCAGCATGTACCCAGCATGTACCAAGCATGTACCTGGGTCTTTTTGGAGATTGCCCCAGGTTTGTTTTAGAATAATCGTCGGCACTAGAGTATGCGCTACCCTCCAATCTGGACAACTGAGATAACACGTGGATTGAGGAAGCAATCAACTGTGGGGTTGAAGCTGCAAACTATATTGGTCTGTATTTGTTGTAATTTTACTCTTATCACAATCACTGAAGTCACAACCACTTATGATATATATGTGTAGCCGTGGTCCCCTCTGGTCCTCCGGTCTCCGATTTCCCCCCCTCACCTCCGCTGGGGTGAGGGATGTTGCGGATGGTGGCGGGCAGAGGTTATAGGCAGAGGCTCCACAAGGGACTACAACCCCCAGCAGCCCCAGAGGTTACGAGTCACATGTCGTGCCAGAGCCAATAGGGCTGCAGGATTCCCCTGAAGGGATTGGGTACAGTTGGCACGCTGAGAGCTTACAGTCAGTTGGTGCTGGGACAAGGACAGGTTAGGAGGTATGTGCAGGGGTCTGTGACCTTCTGTACTAGACCAGATCCCCCCTTAGGCCTCTGCTAGGCCCCGACTCCCCTGGTAAGATTGTGGCAGCTACAGGGACAGGCCCTTAGGTAGGGACACTGCCCCATTAGCAGCTTATGCCAAGGACACAGCTGCAACGTTGCACAACGCTGGAGAATGGGGATCTGGGACCAGATCACCCTGCAAGCATAGAGACATTCTACAGGTGGACACTCCAGCAGGATACCACCCCACGCGGAGGCGGACTCATTGCTGAATGCCCACGTCGCTGGATCAGACGGATCCTAGTTGTTAAGTCGGCCGCACCAAGTACTGGAGTACTTGGCAGGTACCTTCATCAAGTGCACCAACATACACAGTACAGTGGCAGTGCTGACCACATATAGAGGTTGGGGGCTGTAACTTCATGGACACTAGGGTGGTAGAGTGCCCGAGGGCCTCATAACGTACTGTGGGGACTGTGGACAAGAGTGGGGAACGTTGGTGGGTGGTTACGGCTGTGTGAGGCTGGCGGGTAGCTGTAACCAGTAGCCATCACAGATATAGCGTTATAGTAAACTGTTATTTTATATTACTAGGAGTGTGGTTATTGTGTGATCGTATATGCATATATGTATTTGGGTCCTGTAATGGGTACATCCACATAGTAGGATCCGTTACAGTTTGAGGCACTGTTATCATTTAAGAGTGTATATCTTATTCTAAGACATCACGTAATTATATCTATGCGCCACTTTATTAATAATTATTTGTTTAGCAAAACATACAAAAAGAAACACAATAAAGGCCTACTCCACTTTGGAGAATAACTAAACCTTTACTCCAGCCCTTTCTAATTGAGTGGCTAGCTAAGCTGGTTACCACTCCAAACATAGATCAGTCCAACAAGAAAGTCTCTTATCTGTTTCCGTTGTTGTAGCTGTAGGCTTATGCAGTCCTTTCGCTCCCAGGAGTAACAGTCTGGTCTTTACTCTGTCAGCATAGTTGTATGCTCAGGAAAAACTCTGGTCTGTCCTCCTTCTACTTATGTCAGCCTAAATGTGAGCTAAGGAATCTCTCTCCTGTTTCTCACATCAGGCTTTTCTCAGAGTTCTAATCAGCCAGGTGGAGTCTGGTTGATTGCCTGTGTGCAATTAACTAACATGCTGCTAGATTTAGAGGAAGTTTCTCCGAAACAGTGACCCTGTTACAAGGACCCTCCATCTTTCTCTAACTTTGTCATTGTGCCAACGTGTACCAAGACCGCTGGGTCAGCCCCACCCAACAATCTATCTAGTTCAGCACATTGCGGATTGGGTAGAGTCCCCGGGAGACAACAAACTGTTCAGTTCATGCAGTCATGGCAATAGATTGCCCTATCTACCTTCCTAATAATGGAGTCCCCTACAACCACAATATTTCTTGGTCTGTGAGTATCCTGAGATCCTGAGTCCCCTGTGTGCTGGAGGAACTATTCCCCTGGCTGCTAGAGGAATCAGCCCCCCCCCCTAGTCTTGCCATTCTTGCCACTCAGAATATCTTCACTCAACATGGCAAATCTATCGTGATGGGTCTTTTCAGAACTTGCCTGCCTCTTCCTCTTTTCCCTGCTTCCCCTTCTAACTTTTACCCAGCTGCCTACCTGCTCCTCACTCACAGCTCCACCATCTGTACCACTAGTCACAGCCAGGGCCTGCTCAGTGAGCACTAAATTCCTTTCAAGATTGTCAATGTCCCTCAATATTGCAAGTTTCCTCTTCAGATCAGCAATGTGAGACTCTAAAGAGACCACTAGCTCACACATCTCACAGCAGTATGGTCCCTGGAACAACTGTTCCAAGTGCACATACATGTGGCACGATGTGCATTGAGTGGCATTCTCAATCCTGCTCATTGTTGCAACTATGGGGTAATAAGTACTAACAATTTACTTACTTGTTTCATACCTTCCTTGTTCCAACTCATTCTGGTTCAAACTCCACACTTAATACAACCAGCACATGAAATCAGACAGTAATCCAGTCACACAGATCAAGACAGCCAAGATCAGGATTCTTTACAAGCTTCTGTTTTAAAGAGAGACACACACACCTATGTGGTTTTCCTTTTTTTTTTTTAATTTTATGTCTGATGCACTTATTGTATAATTTCCTGTAATGTATTGTTTCTTTTGTAAAGCACTGAATAGTGCTGTATGTGGTGGGAGAGGGTTAACCAGACCAATAATGAAGGTATTATGCCCGGCTGGCTAACCCTAAGCCCTGTTGGTAGTGAAGGGGTTAAATGTATTGTCCCCATACCATGTTTTCCCCATACACTACCGTTATTGTCCCTGTTTTGCAGCCTGTTGGGGCTGAAAGGGGTTAAAATGTATTATCCCCATAATATCAAGTTTTCTCCTAACTTATCTTTTATTGTCCCTATTTTGCAGCTAAAGAAGCTAGCTGCTGTTGAATGAATGAACTATGTGCGACTTGTATTTGTGACACAAGGGGGAGCCCCTGGCGCTGAACCAAGCGCTAAGTGAAGAAGCGTGCCTATGAATGAGTGGCCGCTTTGAAGTATAGGGATCACTTCCTAAACCTTAGACCTCTAAACCACAAAGTCAATTGGATAAGTGGTTTGCGGTTTAGCTGAAGTGCCTTCTTGTCAAAATGTATCCACCGGTCTCGTTAGCCACTTAAGCTGAAATTGTTGGTGCGTGTCTGCGGTTACAGATCAAAGCTAGCATGGATACATTGTATGCCGGCTTGTAACCCAGACCAATTATAGGTCAAACCTCAACCCACATCAGAGAGCCCGTTCAATTAAGTGGATAACTTGCGGTAGGAAAGAGCTAGCACTCTAATTTTTGGGGTGCTGCTAGATAAAAAGAAACCATGAACATACATATAAGGTTTATAATTGTTGCATAACCAGAATATACATTTATAAAGATACTGTGTTCCAATGGTGTTTTAAATGCAGAGGTAGGAAACTTTCTGCCGGTCCGGCAATGAATCCATTAACATGCCCATATATTATGGAGGAATGAGCTGAGGGATTTTTCATCTCCGTACTTCAAAGGGGCCCCCTGCTGAGGTGGTGACCCAGAGTCTAGCGAAGCCCGGAGTTGAAAAGCCTCAGAGATCCTAGGTGTTAGGTTGGCCGTAATATTTGTAAGTATCAGATACCGGTGTGAAGTATGGGAACTTCACACTTGGGAGCCAAACCCCAGACTTTCTGTTGCCAGGTAAGGGGTTGGACCCGATATGCTAAGCAGCTTAGGTGTCAAGTTGACACATGCTCTGTCAAACCGGAAAGCAACTTCTGCCCTTTCTGTGAGTTACTGGCAAGTCTGGGATTGGTGGGAAAAGCTATTCCCACAGGGGGATTGGCTGTATATGTTAGGCATAGGACCATTAACCCCATAAAAATGCCTGCAGCCCAGTCTCAGTCAGATTCACCTAAGATCAACCAAGAAACGTCCAAGGTTTAGCGTCAGTGGTTCCGGAGTGTGAGGGGTTAACCTACATCAAGAGACAACAGAAGGGTAAGGAGTGATCACAGAACCATACTAATTGAATGGAATATTTTACATAAGTGAGGTAATCAAATGGTGGGTGCAAACTGTGAACTGAAAAGTGAATCAGAAAAAAGGGAAGGGAAAACACAAAATGGATGTGCCCCCTAAAAGAATTCACTTAAATGCACACCAACAAAGTGTAAAAATTAACTTTTAATAAATTCCTTAAAACATATATTACCAAAGTAATGTGTAATGTGAATTAAAAATGTATTAAATCATCGCTATCAAGCAACCGTGTCATTAATTATAGAATCATACTATCCCAATAAACCAGTGAATATTGGTGGGATGTAGAGGACAGGGGATGCTATGAGTCGGGGTATTAACCCCTCTGGAGCAACGGTGAGACCAGATAGTAAATAGTATATAGATATACACAAGTAAGTGGCCAAAGGATTAAATACCCTGCTTTCCTGCTAGGTATAACGTCACTGCACACTTACATAGAGATTAATCTAAGTAGTAGAGCTGGCACATGCAGTGATGATGATGGTATATTAACTGCGTCATGAGACTGCCAAGCACAGCAGTGCTGGGGTGAATTCACAGTAATAGACTGTGAAAAACACCTCACATGACGTGCAGGGATTGCAGGCACACTGACTATGAAATAAAATTATTAAGTAACTAACTCATATGGTCTACACAGTTAGAACCAGGAGACTGCAAACACTACATTAAAACAGCTCCAAGTAGGAGACTGACAACATTGCGCGTCCAACGCGCGTTTCCCTCCAGCAAAGGAGCTTCTTCAGGGACAAATTTTACTGGGGGAGAGAGGTCTGAACCCTTTTATACCCTTACAACACCCTAATTACAAAATCAATAGATATCAGCTGTTGCACATGCGCACCAAGGTCACATCCAAACTGACTCAAAAAATTGCTCAGATGTTAATAAATACAGTTTCTGGGGAAACCTTAGTGTTATACCTTTATTTTGCCGCATCCGCGTCATTATCCGATCGTTTATAAAGCTTATAAGGCCATAAATCATAAGCGCCGCATAAAGTATCTAATCCGCATGCGCAGGGACTTGGAAAACATTTTGGTTAGCCCGTACATACTGCGCATGCGCGCGAACTTAGAAATAATTCCAGTCAAGTATCTAATGCGCATGCGCAGGGACTTAGGAAACATTTCCATTATTGCCCGTGCACATGGCGCATGCGCGGGAACTTAGAGGTAACTCAGTATAGTTGGATGCATGCGTGCAGGGGTGCTCAGACACTTTGATTCGTTCTGTGGACATTTTATTTCATTTCCCCATCCCAGTAAGTGTATATTGACTGTAATTGTGAAGTATTGTATTGTATGTCTTTATTTATATAGCGCCATTAATGTACATAGCGCTTCACAGTAGAAGTATTGTGTGTTTGTCTTAAAAGGAAATAAATTACAATTTATTTTACTCATCTTGTGTGCTCAGTCCAGAATCCCTGTATAATTTGTTGGTAAGCCCTGGTCTACCGTGACCCTGCTTCCCGAGATACTTACCTCCATATGGAGTGTCGGTATCTCTCTTAGGAGCCGTGTCTGGGTTTACAATAAGGTGGTCTAAAAGTCCCCTATCTAGTGGGCCAATAGGAAGCCGTGAAGTCATCCCTTACGACTTCCTATTGGACCCCGTGATTGGGACATTTAAGCAGCAGAGAGATACCAGCACTCCATATGGCCGTATATATCTCGGGAAGCAGGGGGTCCCCGGAGCTGAAATCAAAGCGGTTCAGCTCCGGAGACCCCTCTGCATCAAACCTATTTTAAAAAATTTTTTTAAACCCTTTCCATGCTGGAAGGATCTTCAGTATATTGTTCTACAATCATATGCACATTTGACTAGAAGAAATTAGGTTAATCTCATGTTGTAGTGGGAATATAAATCATTATATCATTCTTTGGCTTAAATACTAGAACAGCTTAATAGTTCAAGTGTTTACAGTACTGCTGCGACACACTTTATTCGAGCAAATACCCAGTATGTACCTGGCAGATACCTGGAATGCGCCGCTCCTCACCTCTGACAAGCCCCGTTGCATTTGCCTTCCCAGCCTGGGTTCATGCCTGGCTGATGGGCGGCTGATCTGTTAAATGATAATTATTAGGATTTAATAGGCTGCAATGCTTCGCGTGTCTACCAGATGGCATAAATTCATGAATTGTAATGCAGTATATATATATATATATATATACTGTGCAGTATTGCAGCCAGCGGGAATAAAATGCTTCAATCCCTGCCTGGAAAATAACTCAATGCACTCGGGCAGAAAACAGTCACAAACCTCAATACACCCGGGTATACCCGAATTCGTGGGACTAGCCGAGCTCGAATAAAGTGTGTCGCCAGTGTAACTGCGTGCTGAAGGTTTCACTTGCTCAATCTGAACAAATATGTACACTAAAGTGACAATCCCAGGTACTCTTTATTTTTTAAACAGTAATTTTCTAGAGCACAGTGCCCCAGGTTCACCTCTTTTAGACCCAGAGTAGAGTACATATTTCTTTCAATTTGCTGTCACTTTTAAGAGAAAATCTAAGTGCAGAGGAATTGCAAAAAATGGTCAGTATGCTCCAAAACTTGGCTCGTGTAGAATGTCTACTTACAAACTGTAAGATTTAAAACAGCAGTAAAGGCAAGGCAGTCAATCGATGGCAGGTGTCAATTCAGAGTCATCAGGTCAGCCCCGGTACTCAGAGTGGAATATAACCCAAGTGTGGAGAGAGAGGAAAACACGTCCCGTGGCTCCCAATAGATCTCCGTCTCCAGCCCCTGCTCCATCACGTCACCGCAAAACTGGACGTCTGACGTCAGATCCGGTTGCGCTCCGGTGGTGACTCGGCTTCCCGCAGCTCCTCTCCAAATTGCTCCCTGTAACAGGATGACTCCCACTCTACGCGTTTCGCCACGCAGTCACGTCCTGACGAAGCCAACGTGACTGCGTGGTGAAACACATAGCCTTTCAGCTAACCACAAAACCTTGAGGAGATGGGAGAAATGCGCCACTGTTATGAAAATAAAATATAGATAACAGGCACATCTCGCATTCAGGGGGAGGTTCTCACGGTCAAATACACCCTTTCCCAGAAATCATGTATATAGATAAAAGGTCACCGGCCTGTATAATGAATTTTAGCTCAGTCAAATTCATTTTTAGTATGACTCTTATAGTTATGTTATTAACTCAATGTTCCCTTATTCATATTTTGTTTATCTTATACGCTTATGTAATGACGCACACGCCTCCTCATATAGGGGGTGTGGGCTTAGTATTTTTGGTATAAATATGTCATGTAGGCCACATTTCGATGGGGAAGTTTTATTTTGAAACTTCCTTCTATGTGTGCACATGTACACAAAATAAACTTATTTGTTATTCTGCAATAATCCTCAGATGTGTCTCTTCACGCTTATTCACGCTTTTCATACTTTGATGGAGAAGGATTTAGGAGTGCTTGTAGACAGCAGGCTTAGCAATAGTGCCCAAAGTCATGCAGTAGCTGTAAATGCAAAAAATATCTTATCTTGCATTAAACAGACAATGGATGGAAAAGAAGTAAACATAATTATGCCCCTTTATAAAGCATTAGAAACACCACACCTTGAATCTGGACTACAATTTTTGGTATCACTCCTTAGAAAACATTACAGAACTAGAGAGAGTGCAGAGAAGAGCCACCAAATTAATAAAGGGGCTGGACAATCTAACTTATGAGGAGAGACTAGCTAAATTGGATTTATTTACATCAGAAAAGAGGCATCTAAGAGGGGATATGATAACTATAATACAAATATATTTGGGGACAGTACAAGAAGCTTTCAAATGAACTATTCATCCAAAGGGCAGTACAAAGACACAGGGTCATCCCTTAAGGATGGAGGAGAGGAGATTTTACCAGTAACAAAGGAAAGGGTTCTTTACAGTAAGGTCAGTTAAAATGTGGAATTCATTACCCATGGAGACTGTGATGGCAGATACAATAGATTTATTGAAAAAAAAAGATGGACATCTTTTTAGAAAGGAAAGGTATACAGGGAAATGCCAAATAAGTAAACATGGGAAGGATGTTGATCCAGGGAGTAATCTGATTGCCAAATCTTAGAGTCGGGAACGAATTTATTTTTCCACTTATGAGATATGATTGGATGGTATTTCATTGTGTTTTTTTTAAAATTGTTCTATAAATTCATGAAGTAGAGTTGATGCCCCATCCATAAAATTGTACGATCACCTGTAAGAGCTGTGCGTGGAGACGCAGTATCTCCACGCAGCTCTTACAGGCTGCTTTATTTTCAATCAGCTATCGCGCTTTAGATTTTTAAGCACGATAGCACAGGGAAAAAAAACGCTCGCGCTATCGGGCATGTTTTTGCTCGCACCTACCCAAATGCGCTTCACTTCTTAGTGAATTCCGCGTTTGGCTTCATTTTTTATAGTGGGATTCCAAATTTCCCAATCGGGCGCAAAAGCTCACTGCTTAGTGAATCAGCCCCATTGTGTCCAATGTTGTTAACAGGCAAGTGTATGCTATTACAAAACCAGGACTGGATCACTAGCACACAGTTGAACTGGAGTTAGTTAATTTGATGCTTCTAGAGGATAAGGAGCCTTTGTAGTTAAGCCATAGTTTTCACCACGAAAACCACTAAATATAAATGTGCAAGTCTCTAGTTTCACTTCCCTTTTACAGAAAACAAAAAAAAAGGGTTTCTTCCTTTCTTTTTTTCCCACGGTGTAGACATCTTTCTGGAACATGAAACCAATGCAAAATGTCTTACTTATTTGTAAAGGCACTTTAACTAGCACTTAGACCTTCCACAATCCAGCATGCAATTATTTTGTTATTAGAGTCGTTTATAATGTATGGTATTAGGATGACCATTTTTGAATGCTCCTAGAGCAGTTGTGAGCTACTTTCACCAATATGTGAGGGCCCAGAAATGTATTGTTGGTATAATAGTTAGTACTGTTAGACACAACAACATGTTACATTTAGAATAAGAAAGCTAAACATGAAATGGTACTGTATTTTACTCCAGGTTTCTTTTTTAATACTGAATCGACCTCTCAGTTGATATCTGATATAGATGTAGCCAGGTCCCCTGTCGGTCCCCCGTTGTTGCGCTTCTCCCCTCCCTACCTCCGCTGCTGCAGGGGTTAGTGTGGGTGGCGACAGGTTTGCCAGAATCTCCGGCGGCCCTTTCTGCAGGTTGTCGCCATCTTGGCCCAGGTTGCGCATGCGTGAGAAGTGCCAGGAGTAGCGTTGGCCAATTGAGGGTTGCGCATGCACAGTGTACAGCGTGCACATGGCGGCCAATAGAGATAGGCTCTGCGGGGCCTACAAGTCCCATAATGCTAAGGGGAAAGTACACCATGTGACGCCACGGAGCCTATCGTGCGACTAGGTCTCCTGCAATAGGAGATAGTGACTTCACGCGCTGGAGGGGGAGGAGTCAGTCAGAGCTGGAGTGAGACAGGGGTAAGAGGTGCAGATTCCAGACAGGCCAGATTCCCCCTAGGCCCCAGCTAGGGCCCGACTCCCAGTATTATTTTGTGGCAGCTACAGGGACAGGACCTTAGATATGAACCTTGTCCCCTTAGCTATTATAAGTCAGGGACACAGTGCTACTCTGAGTGATCCTGACACTGTGGTCTGGTACCAGGCAACTGAGCTGGAGCAGAGACTATCCTCATGGTGGGACACTCTGGCGGGATACCACCCCACGCGGAGAAGGACGCATTGTAGAGGACATCGCTTGATCGGCGGATCCCTCTTCATCCTTGTCGGTACGCCCGGATGCTGGAGCACCCGGCAGGTACCCATACAGAAAGTGCACCAACACTACTACACTCAATTTAGTGGGCCACGTGGTCGCACACTGGGGGGTTTGGGGTGTGGACACTGTGGGACATTGAGGGACTGGGTTTCTCAGGACACAGTATGGGTGAACTTGGTGGTGGGGAACAGCCATGCGTGGCGTTTGGGTAGTTGTACCATTAGTCACGTAGAGTCATAAGAGTTATTAGAGTATAAGATATATATGTGTGTCAGTAAAGATCTTTCTATTTTACTGTGTGTGTGTTTATTTGTTGGGTACTGTGAGGGGCTCCTCCCACGACGTTGGGATCCGTCTCAGATGGAGGCGCTGCACCAAAGTTAAAGTATACCACCCCAGGCTCCCCATGGCGGAGGCTTAGGCCCCTGCGAGCCAACAGGTTAAGAGCAGCACCAGTAGCCATCTTGTTTAAGGGGAAACAGGGCTACATAGTATTAGAGGAGCTGGAAGTGTGGTCCCACTCATTATTGCCAGTCAAACTGGTTTCCTTAGAAATATTCCATCACATTTAAAGTAAAAAGGTAGCCTGATTTATCTTCCCTAGAGCTTCTGGGGGAAAAAGCATTTTCCCACAGCTCTGAGAAGATGGCAGCTGCAGAAACACCATGTTTGTGTACGGAGTTGGCGGGGCTGCTATCCCTGTAGTCAGGGATTTCCAGATGCAAGCTAGAAAATATAGTGATACAACGCTAATGCTTAAATTATTTTAGTGATAATTAATACTAAAGTGATTACAAAAAGAACCTCTATATTGAAGGTCTAGGCTGCCTAGAAATAATGACCGATACAGGTCAACATAGAACACAGAAACACAAAGGCGCCAGTGATTTGGTGTTTCAGGGATTTACAGATGCAACTATGTGTTTTGAGCCAGCGTGTAAGGAAAATTCAGAAGCATCTCGCAAACACTCAGCAGCATAGTCCATAGACACTGTAATGGCCCATCGGATTAACACAGCAGGGTCCCTGCGTTTGAATGGGACTCGCAGCCCGGTAGCATTCACGCAGCACGAGTCCCATTCAAATGCATTGACCCCCCGCTGTGTTAATCCGATGGGCCATTATTGTGTCTATGGACTATGCTGAGGATTTTCCTTGGCATGTTCATGGAATTCCTCCGAATCTGGGCCAAATCAGACAATATCATCTGTAGGTGGTATATTTCCCAGCTGTAGGGAGCATAATATGGACTACTTCTGGAACTGTCTTACCCATTTTTGTCTTGTGAAAAACTAATTTGTATCACTTGTTATCGGGGACACTGGATTTAATCATATCAGCTACTTATACTTAGCTGTTTAAATAATGAGGAAGTAATATTGCTGGAATCAGTATACTGTTGAAATGAATATATTACTGAAATTGACTGGGGGGGGGTGGTTCTCGGGAGAAGGATTGAAGGCAATGTTCTGTTTTTATTTTGTCTTTTCTGTTGGTATCCATTTTGTGTGTTTTATATTTTAGATACTAATATACTGTACAGTCATGTGAAAAAGAAAGTACACCCTCTTTGAATTCCATGGTTTTACATCAGGACATAATAACAATCATCTGTTCCTTAGCAGGTCTAAAAATTAGGTAAATACAACCTCAGACGAACAACAACACATGACATATTACACCGTGTCTTGATTTATTTAACAAAAATAACGCGAAAATGGAAAAACTATGTGTGAAAAACTAAGTACATACTTACTGCTTCCATAAGAATTAAGATGCTAAGTAGCAGACAGGTGCTGCTAATCAAATGCCCTTGATTAATTGATCATCAGCAAGGGTGACCAAATCTATAAAAGCCAAAGTTTTAGTTTTGCTGGTCTGGAGCATTCAGGTGTGTGTTCACACAATGGCAAGGAGGAAAGACATCAGCAATGATCTTAGAGAAGCAATTGTTGCTGCCCATCAGTCTGGGAACGGTTATAAGGCCATTTTCAAACAATCTAAAGTCCATCATTCTACAGTGAGAAGGATTATTCAAAAGTGTAAAACATTCAAGACACTTGCCAATCTTCCCAGGTGTGGACGTCCCAGCAAATTCACCCCAAGGTCAGACCGTGCAATGCGCAGAGAAATTGCAAAAAAAAAACAAGAATTACATCTCAGACTCTACAGGCCTCAGTTAGCATGTTAAATGTTAAAGTTCATTACAGTACAATTAGAAAAAGACTGAACAAGTATAGTTTGTTGTGAAGGGTTGTCAGGAGAAAGCCTCTTCTCTCTAAGATACCCCCTTCCCTTAATCTCTGAACTATTCGATCATCTCCAGGGGGCCTCTATCTTCTCCAAGATGTATTTACGAGGGGCCTATAATCTCATTCGCATAAGGGAGGGGGATGAGTGGAAAACCACGTTTAATACACGATCCGGACATTATGAGTATCTAGTAATGCCCTTTGGTTTATGCAATGCTCCTACCGTCTTTCAAGAGTTCATGAACGACATCTTCCGGGATGTGTTGGGGACATTTGTCATTGTATACCTGGATGACATTCTCATTTTTTCTAAAAATTTAGATGAACACATTCACCATACCAAACTAGTGCTGTCTAGGCTTCGTACTAACCGCCTATACACCAAGATGGAGAAATGTTTGTTCCACCAGACTTCTACTGCCTTTCTAGGCTATATTATCTCTAACCAAGGTTTCTCTATGGACCCAGAGAAATTGAAGTCTGTCCTCGACTGGCCGCTGCCTAATTCTCTCAAGGCCATGCAGCGTTTTCTTGGCTTTGCCATTATTACAGGAAATTCATCAGAAATTTTTCTTCCATTGCTCTTCCCATCACCGCCTTGACCAAAAAAAGCGCCGATCCCACGGCTTGGTCCCCTGAAGCCATTGATGCATTCGAGGTTCTCAAAAAAAGCCTTCGTTTCTGCACCCATCCTACGTCACCCGGATACCTCTCTTCCCTTCACATTGGAAGTTGACGCTTCGGACGTGGGAGCTGGTGCAGTCCTCTCGCTGAGATCCTCTCCCCAAGAAAGACTCCATCCCTGTGGTTTTTTTTCTCGGAAATTTTCGTCCTCCGAAAGAAATGATGATGTTGGTAATCGTGAACTTTTGGCCATTAAATTGGCTCTTCAAGAGTGGAGGCATCTTCTAGAAGGCACCAAGGAACCTGTTGCCATCCCCACCGACCACAAAAATTTGCTGTATATCGAGGGGGCCCAATGGTTGGGATCTCGTCAAGCTCGTTGGTCTCTCTTTTTCTCCCGTTTTAACTATACCATTTCATACATTCCTGGTACCAAAAATATCAAAGCGGATGCTCTCTCTCGCCAGTTCGCCACAGAAAACGAATCTAATGAAGCCACGGAACCAGTTCTTCCGGCCAAGTGCATAATCTCTGCCAATCATTTTGATGTGTTGGATGAAATCAACAAAGCCCAGGTTCACATTCCCTGCAGGTTCAGGGTACCAGAGGGATGCGTGTACGCAGCTCCACGGTTTTGCCACAAGATTCTTCTTTGGGGACATTCTTCCAGATCTGCCGGTCATCCAGGCTTCAAGAGGACAGCGGACCTCATTAAATGGACATTTTGGTGGCCTAAGATGAACAAATACATTTTTGATTTCACTAGTGCTTGTCCGGTATGTGCCCAGAGTAAGACGTAACATCACAAACCTTCTGGCCTTCTCATGCCTCTCCCCATTCTGGAGCAACCCTAGAAACACATGTCTATGGATTTCATTGTCGAACTTCCCAATTCCAAAGGAATGAATACGATTCTTGTTGTAGTAGACAGATTTTCTAAACACTTACACTTTATTCCCCTCAAGGGTCTTCCTAATTCTGTTACTTTGGCCGATATTTTTTCCAAGGAAATTTTCCGATTACATGGCGTTCCCATTTCAATTGTCTCTGACAGAGGGTCTCAATTCATCTCTAAGTTCTGGCGGGTGTTCTCCCAGAGACTCGGAATTTCCCTTCTTTTTTCCTCCGGATACCATCCTCAGACCAATGGTCAGACTGAAAGGATGAAGCAAACCCTAGAGCAATATCTCAGATGTTTCGAATTGGAGTCACAAGACAACTGGGTGGACCTGTTACCATGGGCCGAATTTGCTATCAACTCTCTTAAGAATGAGTCTACTCAAGAGTCTCCTTTTTTCATTAATTTCGTTTTTCACCCTAGCAGTCTTCTCCTTTCCTTCCCCCCTTCTGGCATTCCCGCAGCAGACTCCCATGTTACGACCCTGCAGAATTCTTGGAAAATGATCCTTAAGTCCCTACAATCTGCCATCTCCAGACAAAAAATGAAGGCAAATCGTCGTCGCCAACCAGGTCCTTCATTTAAGCCGGGTGACAGAGTGTGGTTGTCCTCAAAGAACATTAGGCTTAAAACTCCATCTCCCAAACTGTCGCCAAGATTTCTGGGTCCGTTCAAGATTACAGAAAAAATCAACCCAGTCACCTACCGCCTAGCACTACTCCCCACCATGAGGATCCCTTCCGTTTTTCACATTATTCCGTTTTCCTACTCAAGCCTTTTGTCCAGAGCTCGCACTTCCCGGATCCTTCCCGTAAACCCAACCCAGTGTCCACTCTAGGACAACAAGAGTACGAGGTTCACTCTCTCATCGACTCTCGCTGGTCAAAAAACAAGCTCCAGTTCCTCGTCCACTGGAAGGGGTATGGTCCGGAGGAGCGTTCATGGGTTCCGGCACATCACATCCATGCTCCCAAACTTCTCCAGCTATTTCATCTAAAATTTCCCCAGAAATCGTGGCTGGATCGCTCGGAGATCGATCCTCAAGGGCATGATACTGTGACGGTTCAGCGGATTCCTTCCCCTTCATGTGTCCCTGATGCCCCGCGCTTGCCTACCTCTTCTGATCCTTCCCTGCCTTCCCCTGCTATTCTCCCTTCCTCTGCGGCAGCCTCTGACATCATCCCGGCGTCAGCGTGTGCTCCCCGCAAGTCACGCGCACCCGGCCGGTCTCCAGGTCCCTGTTGCCGTGGTCCCTGCTCACGGCCCCCCTCGGTCCCTGCTCCACTCCCCTTACCTCCGGTGGCTTCTCCCTCTGTTTGCCCTCCTTCCTCGGTGGGTGCTCCCACGGCACGGCGCTCCGCGCGCCTCGTGATGCAGACTGTGCGAGCACTCTAACCTTACAGGGGGCGCGCGCACACGCTCTTCTTGTATGCTCTCTCAGACTCCTGGCTCCTCCTCTCATGCTCTTCAGGCTATCTCCCTCACTGGCTCACCTGTCTCCTCCTCTTCTCCTCCTCACCTATCCCTGCTGTCTCCCACTTCACCCTCTGCTCCTCCTCTCTCTCCTATTGGTGTTCCCTCCTTTATAACCCCTGTCTGTCCTTTCTCTCATTTCAAAATGGAGCACAGCAATAGCAAGGAGTGGGGCCACAAACCAGAAAAAGGGGTTAAAATAGTTTATTCCATAACAAGTGAGGGGTACAGGGTATCTCTGATGCGTTTCGGGAACAAGTCCCTTTGTCAAAGAGCTTTACTCCCTTTTTCTGGTTTGTGGCCCCAATCCTTGCTACTGCTGTGCTCCGTTTTGGACCTTTTGGGACATCCATTCAACCTACCTTGCTGACGTGAGGCACGCATCACCCAGGGACAAGCTGCTGTATTGTGAGTACTTACCTGTTCACTCCATATGGTCATGTTAGTTTTGCAGAGTGTTTTATGGGGAGGGTAGGCATGTCCATTATGGTATATATATAGGTCTGTCACCACCCCATAGACACCTATGCATTGTTTTTTCTGACTGGAGTTTAGACAAACAGGTTTCAAGAAAGTCTCACATAGCTCTGATTATAGCTGATTCCCAATGAGTGATTCACAAGTGAACATTATTACACTGATGTTATGGTGTAATTGAGCCCTGATTTTGGGACTGGTTCCCTCAAACCTTACTTTCTCTCATTGCTCTGCCTAGCTCTTTGTTACCTCTGTGTGTGCAGTCCTATGCTTGGCTCTCCTCTGTGTTCCAGCTTTGTACCTGCTCCTGCTTACCTCCTGGATTTCCCTGGCCTGACCTCTGCTCGTACTGTATTACTCTGCTCGCTATTGCCCTTGAACCCTGCTTATGAACACGACTTTGCTGACTTCTGTGATCCCTGGACTTTGGCTTACGAAGGTTACGATTCTGATCTATATACCCCTGGACTCTGGCACACGGACACCACTACTCTTACTCTGAACACCAAAGGCGTTGCAAGTATTACTAACCATCTCTCTACAGGCCCGGCAATGCCATACCACACTCCGGGCACGCCCTCATTGCTGTGGGTGCGTGGTAATACCCTTCCCACCCAGTACTGGGGACTGGCCAGGTCTGCGGGCATACAGGTGTGACAAGGGGTTAGGGGACATTAGATTGTCTTTTTTTAATGTTCTGTATTGTTAGTAGCAATGGAGGACATGGATGGTAATGAGGATGACGGCCTTCCTCGTGGCTGCCTGGCAGGGGTGAGTGCAAGATTTATTTACTTTATTTATGCTGCTAAATGTTGTATTTTAAATGGGCAAATGTACTATTATCCATATCTGGTATTAGTAATTTTGACAATTATTGTACTGTATGTGTTAGGGTGCGGGGGGTAGAGGGGTGTATTTATTTAAAAGTATTTATTTATGTTTTGCTTTTTTGGCACAGTATTCATACCGCAGGCAAGCGGGGACACCTGGACACCTGAAGGGACCAACCGAGGGCCACCGTCGGCCAATAGTATAATTCCTGTGCATAAAAAAATTAAGATATTTAAGATAAGATGTTAAGGGGGTATAGGGGTTGTTAGGTGCACCGCGGGTGGGTGTGTTGTGTATTGCAATGTTTATTGGGGGCAATTGTCCCCAATAAACATGCTATTGTGCCTTAACCCCTTCATTGCTAATGAAGCTGCTTTAATGTATTTTTTTTAATAGTGTGCGGGAGAAGGGGGTCTCCTGAGTTGAACCGCTTTGATTTCTGGCTCAGGGACCCAATGATTCCCCAGTTACAGGCTGCGGTATGGGGCATCGGATGCCAATGTCACCGCGATTTTTAAAGCGTCCACGTCACATGACACACGGCATTTAAATAATGGAGGAGGTACTGGTACCCCATATCTCGGTCTGTAACTCGGGAATCAGGGGAACCCGAGGCTGAAATCAATGCGGTTCAGCTCAGGAGACCCCCCGCTCCCGCACAGTATTAATAAAAATTACATTAATGCAGCTTCCTTACCATAGCGGATAGCCGCTACTGTAATGAATTCTTTTTTATTGATATGTGTGTTTTGATACTAGTGTACATGAGCAGGGGGTCTCCTGAGCTGAACCGCATTGGTTTCAGCATCGGGGACCCCCTTCTTCCTGAGATACAGGCCCTGTTATGGGGTGCAGGTATCCCCCTTCAGGATTTAAATCCCCCGGTCACGTGACGCGGGAGCTTTAACAGCACAGGGGATACCGGCACCCTATAACGTTTCAGCTCAGGAGACCCCCTGCATATGTATACTAGTATTAAAATGTATATGTATACTGTACGATTGCTTTTAAGAGCCGTGCATGGAGACGCAGCGTCTCCATGCAGCTCTTACAGGCTGCTTTAGATTTTTAAGCACGATAGCAGGGGGGAAAATACAGCTCGCGCGATCGGGCATGTTTTTGCCAGCACCTAGCCAAATACGCTTCACTTCTTAGTGATTCCCGCGTCTGGCTTCATTTTTTATCGTGGGATTACAAATTTCCCAATCGGGCGCAAAAGCGCACTGCTTAGTGAATCGGACCCATTGTCTCTTTCCTACTTTCACTTGCCATATAATTTTTATACGATCTGTGTAACTCTGTTTACTTATTGTCAGTTGAAGTGTCTATCTCTGTGTGTAAGGCCCAGATACACTAAGCTCTGTTAAATCAGAGCAAATAACCTCAGGTTACTTAAATCAGTAGCAGATGTTATTTTCCAGCAGTTTACCACATATCCATAAAGGTAATTAATTAAAACAAAAGCAGTTGCTTAACTGATTAGAATAGGCTTAATGTCTGATTAAATGAGCCCTTAAAATAATGCACTTTTTACTCCCAATGCGTCGGTTAGCCTCCCAACATAATAGATATACAAAGTTGCAAACAGCAACACCACAGAACAATATATAGGAGATCTCTATGGCAGCGTCCATGGTGGGCACCCGCATGATCGTGCTCGGGACGTCACACACGCCTGTAGCTACAACGATTTGTCGCCTAGGGGTAGACGCGACCAGGAGGTGTGTCGGAGGCATGATTGTGACTTCACGTGACCAGGCCGTTGCAACAGAAACAAATTGGTACCGGGTACCTGGGTGAAAAAAATTACCCGTCCAGGAACTGGGTACCTGGCCGGGTAGTTTTGACTTACCTGTAGCTGGCGGTGGAGGGTGGGGAGGACCACAGCAGAGGGTGAGGAGGACAACGGCGACATCCTGGTGGCGGTGGGAGCAGCGGAAGACATCCTTCAGCTGGTGGCGATGGCAGCAGAGGATGACATTCTCCAGCCGGTGGTAGCAGAGGATGACATCCTTCTGTAAGGAATCCGGTCCTGGGTTTGGCTGGATCACTCTTACAGGGCTTTAGAGTTCTACGCAAATCCCTCCCTGAACTGAGCAGTCAGAACCACCTGCTCCTGCAATTACATGGCAGTTTGTTTGACACTGCCTTCTAGGCAGCCTTGTCCATATTGGCTGCCCATGCTACTTAGTGACTGCCCTTCCCCCATGAAGTCGCTGAACATAGACTTTCTTTCAAAGTAACTGTGCTTACCACAAGCACCTCTGTTTTGCCTGACTTGGCCTTCTTGTGCTATTGTCACTTGTTCCTGAAGCCTCATGCATCCTAAGGCCTTTCCTGTACTTTAGCCCCGGTGTACTATTCCTGTTCCTGGCAGACTTCGCCTTTGCCGTGCTGAAGCGGCTACACTGAAGTCCTCAGTGTTTCTGTGGCCTGTCTGCAGTCCTTGTTTTCCCTGGGACTTCTCTACGTCCTGTTCCTGTTCCCCCTTCCAGTAGCCTTATCGCACTACCACACCTATGCTGAATCGCCTTCACTGAAGTTTTTCCTGTTGCCGAATCCTGCCTGTGACCTAGACCTTCCCTCCTGTGCCGCCTGCCTTTACCCCGGCTTGCCAATGGATTACCCTGCATTCTCCAACCCTGACCTGGCTACGTGTCACGGTAGCTTGTGACAAGCTGTAATTTACACCAAAACTATATATAAATATATATATACCTGGGTTTGAACTGGGACGAGACTTAGATATGATAAATATAATTTATTCCTTGATAAAGGTGAACACAGCAGATTATACAATAACAGCAAAATATAGACACTTACTTAAAGATTATGGCAAGAAAGCCATCAGGATTACAGACTGGCCAATTCTCCCATATTTCAGTTGACATCACAGCAAAACAGGCAGGACACATGCATGGCATTTCTTCTCAGCAATCAAGATGGTATAGCACAAAAGGCCTGATGACATGCAGGCATGAAGATCATTTGCATGAAGAACAATGAAGAACCATGAAGAACTTTGCATGTACAACAATGAAGAACTTTGCATGAACAACATGGATAAAAGGGTGGCTCTGATTTATATATCATTTTAACCCTTGCATCCCAGCTTACGGCGCCGTGCCGTCTAGTAAAGTCCCCTTTGAAGCTTTTGAAGCTGACTTTGGGCTTCCAGGGTCCGGTGTGAAAAGTTTCACTTACTCTGGTTAATTCCTTATGTCCGTTGGGCCAAGCATAAGCAATTAGCAATTTAGCCTTTGATGACCACGCGATGTAAATTCTGGCATTCCTGCTCATTATCATAGCAGGGGGTTGCAGTTTCTCAGAACTCAACCAAAATTTCATATTTACTGCAAATCACCTCATAACTTGAGTTCAGTAATACATACAGTCAGGTGAGATATATTAATACAGTCCGTCCCACCGGACGCTCGCAGAGAGACCAAACATTACAGTGTAATATGAAAATTAATAGAGATATTAATATCTGGCAGCCACTAAGGGCCAGATATTAAGTGTTTGTAAAGGTTGGTGGCGGGGAAGTCCCATGAATACAAATATGTAATTCTTATCCTTTTCAGCCAAGGACATCTCATAATATTCTTATATTTAATAAGGTTACTCCTTCTGATTCCCTTCTTGGGTAGCTCCACCCCTACCCCCATCAATAAAACCTTTTGAATTAGGCTTGTAGCTTCTCGCATAACCAACTAGGTAATTACCTGTTGATCCTTCCTGGGTCTTGCATAGCAATTCCCCTGTGAAGCCAAGCTAAATTCTAGCAGGATCCTATTTAGCATCCAACTGGCCAATTCACACCTCCCTTTTGGATATGCACTTCCAGAGAGGAAGCTTGCATATCAAACGTGAATAGACTCATGAGTCAAACCATTTGGTCCTGGTACGCATTACAAAGGCAGGCAGAGATAGTTAGCATTTGGCCTGTACATTGTAAGACTGCCCCAGAGAGGCACAAATATCAAAATTATATGTCCCCCTTCTGACAAAGTTATATGTTTCATATGTGGGTACTTGGGGGGTTTCCCCGGAGGCTGCACCCCCAGACTCAGGGGCTGGCTGCAAACAGGTATTAACATACTGTGCACTAAAACCCTTCTGCTTTTCACATTCAACTTCAATTAACCCTTTGAAGTCCAGATTTCCTGAAAA
The DNA here is from genome assembly GCF_040206685.1 of Ascaphus truei. NCBI lineage: Eukaryota > Metazoa > Chordata > Amphibia > Anura > Ascaphidae > Ascaphus > Ascaphus truei. Next base: position 229,516,109 of record NC_134484.1, read on the forward strand.
GACATAATACAGTGGAAGTTTCTTAAACTGTAGCTCATTAACCCCTTAAGTCCCAGTGGGTGGGTTATGCAGACACTGATCCCGCAACAATACATTTTACACAGGGGAATAAGCATTTTCATGTTATAACAAGGGTTAAATCACATTTCTGGACCTCAGCCCAGTTAACCCCTTGTCTCCCTGGCGAGGTTAGAGGGGGGCCCTTGGGGAGTAACCCCGTTAATCCCGGGCCAAACCCTCACTATCGTCACACCTCCCCGGCTCAATGGGGCCCTGGTACCCTAGTCGCCTCCCCCAGGCACTGGGGTACCACTGGCGCCCTTGACGCCCTCAATACGTCCTGAGGGATTGGCCTGGCAAAATTGTCCTCCGGCAATGACCAGTACACAGTGGATTGTAAAATCCAGATCCTGCAAAGCCGGGCATTCTCCTTTGCCTCCCTCTGCCACCCACCCAGTGCCTTGGGAACCAAGTCCATGGTGAAAGGGGCTCCTGTGCAGACTATGCTGCACATTACCCAGAGACTGGCATATCTCTGCACCAACAGGAGACCAGCTATCCAGCACAGACCGTCGCTTTCCTGTCAACCAAGTCTGGGAAAAGGTTATGTCACTATTCTGTAGGGACCCTACCTGCCCTGGCTCAGTGCCAACCTGTAGCTGCTCCGCTATAATCCTGACTCTCCTCCCTGGCTTCCTATCTACCCACAGCCCCTCCTTTGGGAACCCTGGGGACTCTGTCAGGGGGGTCACTCCTGGCCCATCAGAGCAAGGGACTTTCTGCCTACCTAGCCCATCCCTTGCTTCTGCCAGCTGCCTGACTCCCCACTGACTTCCTATCTTCCCCTGCTTCCCAGGGCCTCCCTGCCTAGTCTCCCCTAGGCCCAGCACCTCAGCCCCTGCTGATGACTCCTGCTGCAACCGCCTTAGCGCTTGGCTGGCAGGTATCCCTGGGGTGGCAAAAACTGGCCACTGTCGTTGTATTCCAGGGGGAGCATGGAGGGAAATAGAACAAAAGAACAATCTAAGTGTAGACAATTTTTTGATAAGTAAAATTAAAACTAAATGTCTTGTCTTGGCTCATATGTTGTGCCTACTTACAAGATGTAAGTTGTTTTCAAGCGGTTTAGACACACAATGGTCTCTGCTAGGTTAGATGTTCTCCACTCTGTAAAGCGGTCTCCAACTGTCAGCTCAGCAACCAAGTGTATGTGAAGAAAAAGATACCATAGTGCAGACCAATACAATGATAAAACTAAACTTTATGATTTAAAATGAACACTTACAATAAAAACGAATATAATGTGCATTGTTCACAATCTTATGTGATCAGGGGGAGAAGAGTATGTTAGCTTCAGGCTCACCCGCCTCTTCCGATGGAATCCGATACGATCAGCCTCTCTCTGCGATGCTGTGTCTCTGGTGGTGGACTGTGTGACCCAGGCTGTATCTTCCCGTGGGCTGTAGTACTCCCCTTTAGCTGCTGCACATCAGTGCTGCGCTTGGAGCTGCCCTTCGGGTGGATGATCTCGCCTCTCTCACCGCCGGTACGTCACTTCCGCTTTGTTCCGTCACGTCACTTCCGGGCGCGGCTGGTTGAATTTCTAAATGGTGATCACGCCTCTCTCCTCTCCCCTCTCAGGACGGCTCCCACCAGATCATCCACCCGAAGGGCAGCTCCAAGCGCAGCACTGATGTGCAGCAGCTAAAGGGGAGTACTACAGCCCACGGGAAGATACAGCCTGGGTCACACAGTCCACCACCAGAGACACAGCATCGCAGAGAGAGGCTGATCGTATCGGATTCCATCGGAAGAGGCGGGTGAGCCTGAAGCTAACATACTCTTCTCCCCCTGATCACATAAGATTGTGAACAATGCACATTATATTCGTTTTTATTGTAAGTGTTCATTTTAAATCATAAAGTTTAGTTTTATCATTGTATTGGTCTGCACTATGGTATCTTTTTCTTCACATACACTTGGTTGCTGAGCTGACAGTTGGAGACCGCTTTACAGAGTGGAGAACATCTAACCTAGCAGAGACCATTGTGTGTCTAAACCGCTTGAAAACAACTTACATCTTGTAAGTAGGCACAACATACGAGCCAAGACAAGACATTTAGTTTTAATTTTACTTATCAAAAAATTGTCTACACTTAGATTGTTCTTTTGTTCTATTTCCCTCCATGCTCCCCCTGGAATACAACGAAAGTGACGATTTGCGGGACTAGCGAAACCAGTCCCTACCAGCTGGGTTTGAGCAGGGGGTTTGAACCTTTTAAAATATCACTTGCACGTTATTTAAGCACGTTTTTATTACTGTTAAATCAATAGATTTGCAAAAACCACTCACTGTATAGATTTTAGTGAAACACTAATAGAGTTAGCGCCGTTTTTCACCTTCACTCAGCACAAAAACTGGCCACTGCCCATGATACCCCCAGCCCATAGCTAGGCTGCAACAGGGGGTTGGTGATCTGAGAAACCCCCTGGGGCTCTGCCAGGGTAACGGGAAACTCTAGCTGCAATACCTGCTGCTTTCCCTCCCTGGCTACCACTAGCCCTCCTTCTCTCACTGAGATCTGCTGCTGGCTACCTACCTGCAGCCTCCCCTCGCTCCGCTTCTCCCTAGCTAACCCTAACCTGGGTCCTAGGGACACCTGAGTGAGGCCATCTCCCTGACACTGTCTCCCCCTTACCAGGGATGAGCTCAGGGGCACCTCTCCAAATGCAACCGCCTTAGTGCTTGGCTGGCAGGTATCCCTGGGGTGGCACAAGCCTGCCACTGCCCCGGATACCCCCAGCCCATAGCCAGGCTGCAACAGGGGACTGCTGATCTGAGGCACCCCCTGAGGCTCTGCCAGGGTAATGGGAAACTCTAGCTGCTATACCTGCTGCTGTCCCTCCTCGGCTACCACTAACCCTTCTTCTCCCACTGAAAACTGATGCTGGCTACCTACCTGCAGCCTCCCCTCACTCCGTTTCTCCCTAGCTAACCCTAACCTGGGACCTAGGGACACCTGAGTGAGGCCATCTCCCTGACACTGTCTCCCCATTACCGGGGATGAGCTCAGGGTTGCTGGTGCAGATGCACCCACCTTAGCTCCTGGCTGGCAGGTAATCCGGGGGTGGTCTAACTTTGCCCCAACCCTGGATACCTCCAGCCCATAGCAAGGCTGCAACAGTGGGACTCTTAACTGAGAGTCTCCTTGCTGCTCCGCCCAGGTAATGGGAAAGCCTGGCGGCCCTACTGCACCGACACACTTTATTCGAGCAAATACCCGGTATGTACCTGGCAGATACCTGGAATGCACCACTCCTAACCTCTGACAAGCCCCGTTGCATTTGCCTTCCCAGCCTGGGAACATGCCTGGCTGATGGGCGGCTGATCTGTTAAATGATAATGATTAGGGTTTAATAGGCTGCAATGCTTCGCGTGTCTACCAGATGGCATAAATTCATGAATTGTAATGCAGTTTATATATATATACTGTGCAGTATTGCAGCCAGCGGGAATAAAATGCTTCAATCCCTGCTTGGAAAATAACTCAATGTACTCGGGCAGAAAACAGTCACAAACCTCAATACACCCGGGTATACCCGAATTCGTGGGACTAGCCAAGCTCAAATAAAGTGTGTCGCCAGTGTACAAGCGGCCCTTCCTTCCCCTCCCCTGAGAACTGATGCTGGCTACCTACCTGCAGCCTTCCCTCACTCCGCTTCTCCCTAGCTAATCCTAACCTGGATCCTAGGGACCCCTGAGTGATGCCATCTCCCTTACACTGTCTCCCCATTACCGGGGATGAGCTCAGGGTTGCTGGTGCAGATGCACCCACCTTAGCTCTTGGCTGGCAGGTAATCTGGGGGTGGTCTAACTTTACCACAACCCCGGACACCTCCAGCCCATAGCAAGGCTGCAACAGTGGGGCTCTTAACTGAGAGTCCCCTTGCTGCTCCACCGGGGTAATGGGGACGTCTAGCTGCCCTACAAGCTGCCCGTCCTTCCCCTCTTCTGGTATCCCTATCTCCTGCCACCCCCCGGTCACCCCTATAGTGAAACAACAGGGTACAGTCATAGGGAAACATAAGTCAGAGTCAGTCTGCAACTTGGTCTGGCTTACCTTGCTGGTCCCCGCAGAGACCGCCGATTTAGTTGGTCCCAATTGCAGGGGGACTGGAGCGGCCGCCGCCGGCCCCATCTCGGCTGGGCAGCACCGGGCCGCTGACGCAACAGCGCCCGGGTTGGGTACAGGTAAAACGGTGCAGGACAAGGGTCCCAGGTCTTTGTGGAGGAACACAGCTCCATGCAAACTTGGTAAAATAACCCCCTCCCGCAAACCCTGTCCCTCCCCCCAAATAAAACTGCCGCCGGCAGGATGCCGGAGTGGCGGCTTCTTCTCTGCCGCCGCCGCTGGTTCTCCGCCGGGATCAGGTGGATGGCCGCTGCTCTCCGCCGCTGTTGCTGATGCAGCCCGTCCAGGTTCTCCAGGAGACGTCCCGAGGAGGGTTGTCGCCCCGGTTGAGCGGGAGCCATCAGAGGATGCCGCTAACTGGGTCATCTGTTCCGCAGCTCGTGAGTGTTGGCCCTGAGGGGCTTCTTCGCCTGACCGCGCACGGTTAGGGCACTGGGCATTATTGTAGCCCATTTGTTGGCAGTACTGCCGCAACTGCCGATGCTTCTCCGCCACCGGTGGACTAACCCCAGCAAGGGGCAACGGAGTCCAGAGCGGAGTTGCCTGAGCACCGGGCTCTGGGAGGGGATAAGCGGGTCGGATCATTGCCAGCTTCAGCTGCTCGAGCCGCTCTGCCGGGGACATCTCTCCCTGCGCAAACATCAGGGCCAGCAATTCTGGGTAAAATGGACTGGCCGCCGCAACAGCCAATACTTCTCCTGGTGCAAGACTTCCATGGTCTCCGAGACCACCTGCTCCCTCCACAAGTCTCTGCCATCCCAGAGCTGGGTCCCTTCCCTGCTCTCCGGGCGGTTTGATGGTTACAGCAGCTGCAGCTGTGGATCTTTGCTCAGCCTGCCGGGTTTCATGCTCACCGATTGCTGTCTCTCTCTCAGCCTTGCTGGCTGCTCGTTCCCGCGCCGACTTGATGCACTCCTCCAGTTTCTGTGCCCGGCTCCAGTCAGACGGATGGCCGGCACTTTGGTTCTGGAGGCAATGCTTCTCACAAGTAAGGGAACAGTGAGGAGGTGCCATATCTTGTGTTATATGTTGTACACTGTGTGTTCAATATCTTTAGTCCCAGGAACTTGCAATTACCATCAAGTTCCCACTGGATCACACAGTACCCTGCAGAATACTGTAATCCAGGTCCAGTTTAATCCCACCGCTGCCACCAGTTAATTACAAGCTTGTCACGGTAGCTTGTGACAAGCTGTAATTTACACCAAAACTATATATAAATATATATATACCTGGGTTTGAACTGGGACGAGACTTAGATATGATAAATATAATTTATTCCTTGATAAAGGTAAACACAGCAGATTATACAATAACAGCAAAATATAGACACTTACTTAAAGATTATGGCAAGAAAGCCATCAGGATTACAGACTGGCCACTTCTCCCATATTTCAGTTGACATCACAGCAAAACAGGCAGGACACATGCATGGCATTTCTTCTCAGCAATCAAGATGGTATAGCACAAAAGGCCTGATGACATGCAGGCATGAAGATCATTTGCATGAAGAACAATGAAGAACCATGAAGAACTTTGCATGAACAACAATGAAGAACTTTGCATGAACAACATGGATAAAAGGGTGGCTCTGATTTATATATCATTTTAACCCTTGCATCCCAGCTTACGGCGCCGTGCCGTCTAGTAAAGTCCCCTTTGAAGCATTTGAAGCTGACTTTGGGCTTCCAGGGTCCGGTGTGAAAAGTTTCACTTACTCTGGTTAATTCCTTATGTCCGTTGGGCCAAGCATAAGCAATTAGCAATTTAGCCTTTGATGACCACGCGATGTAAATTCTGGCATTCCTGCTCATTATCATAGCAGGGGGTTGCAGTTTCTCAGAACTCAACCAAAATTTCATATTTACTGCAAATCACCTCATAACTTGAGTTCAGTAATACATACAGTCAGGTGAGATATATTAATACAGTCCGTCCCACCGGACGCTCGCAGAGAGACCAAACATTACAGTGAAATATGAAAATTAATAGAGATATTAATATCTGGCAGCCACTAAGGGCCAGATATTAAGTGTTTGTAACGGTTGGTGGCGGGGAAGTCCCATGAATACAAATATGTAATTCTTATCCTTTTCAGCCAAGGACATCTCATAATATTCTTATATTTAATAAGGTTACTCCTTCTGATTCCCTTCTTAGGTAGCTCCACCCCTACCCCCATCAATAAAACCTTTTGAAGTAGGCTTGTAGCTTCTCGCATAACCAACTAGGTAATTACCTGTTGATCCTTCCTGGGTCTTGCATAGCAATTCCCCTGTGAAGCCAGGCTAAATTCTAGCAGGATGTCCTATTTAGCATCCAACTGGCCAATTCACACCTCCCTTTTGGATATGCACTTCCAGAGAGGAAGCTTGCATATCAAACGTGAATAGACTCATGAGTCAAACCATTTGGTCCTGGTACGCATTACAAAGGCAGGCAGAGATAGTTAGCATTTGGCCTGTACATTGTAAGACTGCCCCAGAGAGGCACAAATATCAAAATTATATGTCCCCCTTCTGACAAAGTTATATGTTTCATATGTGGGTACTTGGGGGGTTTCCCCGGAGGCTGCACCCCCAGACTCAGGGGCTGGCTGCAAACAGGTATTAACATACTGTGCACTAAAACCCTTCTGCTTTTCACATTCAACTTCAATTAACCCTTTGAAGTCCAGATTTCCTGAAAAGACATAATACAGTGGAAGTTTCTTAAACTGTAGCTCATTAACCCCTTAAGTCCCAGTGGGTGGGTTATGCAGACACTGATCCCGCAACAATACATTTTACACAGAGGAATAAGCATTTTCATGTTATAACAAGGGTTAAATCAAATTTCTGGACCTCAGCCCAGTTAACCCCTTGTCTCCCTGGCGAGGTTAGAGGGGGGCCCTTGGGGAGTAACCCCGTTAATCCCGGGCCAAACCCTCACTATCGTCACACTACGTACGACTAAGGACTACGTGTCCGGATCGCCGCCAGGCTCCGCCCCCATCACGCGTCACGCGGCTGTGCCTCTGACATTCACAGACCGCTAACGGTGCGCACGCAGCTGCGCAATGCTTCATCCGCGGAGGCGCGCTCCCGCAGTATCACCACAGCACCCACTCTGCGTCACACTCCTCGTACGCGCGCACGCCACACGCCAACGAACACTAGCAGCATCAGCTGTGTTACACCAGTAGTCAATCCTGCATTACCCTATCGGCTCGTGGCTTATGTGTGAGGTCATCTTCTGCTAGTTCCTGATTGGTGCTTTCCCCTTTAAATACCTTCCTGTTTCACTTTCACTTTGCTGGATATAAACACTGTTGTGCTGTGCTTGCTGCTTCTTGGATCTTGTCTGTTCCTGTGCCTTGCCTGACTCGTGTTATGACCCCTGCTTGTACCTGGACCTGTCTCTTCTCCACCCCTGGACTTCGTCTTGTTATTGAACCCCCGCTCTCTCCAACCCCGGATCACAGCTTCAGATAAACGACGATTCTTCTCTCTCTAACCCCGGAACACGGCAAGTACCACGGCTCCCCCGAACTCTCCTTCCCCGACCCAGCTCCACGACTCCGACAACGCTTTCTGGACCTGGCTCCGTGGTTGTAGGGCGGCGGTTATATACATCTCCACCTCAGCCCCGCGGTCTAGTCCTGTTTGTGGTGAGCGCAGCGTGACACTATGTCCAGCCACACAAACTCGGACCCCGCTGAGGTGGGGTTAGGCCGGTTCCAGTCTGAAAATCTGTCCCAGTCTGAAAACCTGTCCCAGTCTGAAAGCCTGTCCCAGTCTGAAAACCGGTCCCAGTCTGTAAATCAGCCCCTGTCTGAAGATCAGTATATATTTGAGAGACTACCTCCGCCTGAAAACCAGTCCCTGTTTTTTGGCCTAACCCCATCTGGGAAAGAGCTCCGTAAAGAACTCCTGATTAAGGCCCAGCGCCTTAGGGAATTAAAACAGACTATGATTTCCTATGTTCCTGCCCCTGGCTCCCCTGTGACCTTGGAAAAAGTAAATCCTGTGAAACTGGCGCAGAATCAAGATACCTTTCATGAATTATCCCTGTCTTTGGACCAGTACATAAGAGAGCATGATCCTATCCTCGCCTGCAATGCTGTTTAAGGACTGCTTCCCTGCGCTACCAGTCCTGTTGCTAAACCCCTGGACTTACCTCCTTCTCCTTGTAATTACCAAGCTGACTTTGTTCCTCTTAAAGCACCAATGCTAGATGAACCTAGGCAACTAGGAGGGACCAGCCTTTCGTTTGAGAGGCAGCGCAGACGACGCGCAGGTCTATGCCTATACTGCGGGAACAATGGGCACCTACTGGCTACCTGCCCGCTGAGACCGGGAAAACTTCACAACCCAGTAAAAGTCGGGAGGATCACGCCGGGCACCGCATCCTCACAACCCGTGTAACCTTCCACTAGGATCAACCTCCCCATCACCATTTCTGGAGAGACCTTCCGAGTCACGACACAGGGCTTTCTGGACTCTGGGTCAGGGGGAAACTTTATTGACCAAGAATTCGCGGAGAGACACTGAATACCCTTGGTACTTAAGGATCGTCCCGTGGCTCTCGAAGCGATAGATGGCCGTCTGCTGCAACCCGCGTTCATCTCCCTTCAGACTGTACCCATCCAGATTTTGACCGGGGAGTCTCACTCCGAGACTATACAATTGGACGCCATTCATGCCCGCTCGGCAGACGTCATACTGGGGCTTCCGTGGCTGTGGACACACAACCCCCTAATCGACTGGACGGACTCTTTGCCTATCCGCTGGAGCCCTCAATGTCAGAAGCATTGCTTACCCCCTTCAAAGACTTTGGCGGGAGTATCTGTACCTGATCCAGACAGAGTACAACTTCCAGTAGAATACGAGGACTTCTGGGATGTGTTCAACAAACAGCAAGTAGAGGAACTGCCACCGCATTGCCCGTAAGACTGCCCCATCGATTTGTTGCCCGGTGCCATTCCGCCTAGAGGTTGCCCCTATCCACTGTCTCTGCTTGAGACTAAAGCTATGAAAGACTACATTCAGGAGAATCTTCAGAGGGGTTTTATTCGAAAATGTTCCTCACCTGCTGACGCAGGCTTCTTTTTTGTAAAGATATGGTGAGAGAAAAAACGAAGCACTGGTTCCGCTATTAGCTTAAAATAAACACAGAGGTGCGTTCCCACAATAAATAATTTAATGGATCAAAAAGAACAAAAATACAGGACACCTACGCGTTTCAGGCTGATAGCCCTTTATCAAACCTTGATGAGGGGCTCACGCGAGCGTCCGCAGGCGTGCGGAGGCTTTGGAGTTTTCAGCCAAGCACCAAGCTGTTTTTCAGCACGCTATCGGCTGAAAACATCCAATCAGCCTGAAGCAGCATCAACGTCACGGCGCCGTGACGTCGGCGCCGTGACGTTGACGTCAGTGCGTCGTGGGCGATTGGCCCAGCGCCGTCACTGCCCCGCCTCTAACCACCTTCCCCCGGCTCCCTTCGCGCACGCTGGCTCGCCTGCAAGTCCGTGGAATCGCGCTGACTTAAGCAGGCGAGCCTCAGCGTTAGCGCGCCTCCGCACTCCTCACCCCTCTATGGCCCGGGCCTAAGCTCTTTGCCAAACTGGAGAAATGCCACTTTCATCAGTCTTCAACCTCCTTCCTCGGTTACATTATTTCGGACACTGGACTCGCCATGGATCCTGTCAAGGTCAAAGCAGTTACGGACTGGCCGTGTCCATTATATCTTAAAGCCGTGCAAAGATTTCTTGGGTTCGCAAATTACAATCGGCGGTTTATTCAAAACTTCTCCTCTATAGTGGCACCCATTACGGCTTTAACCCAAAAAGGGGCGGATCCAATACACTGGTCTCCCGAAGCCTCCAGAGCGTTTGAAAGATTAAAGAAAGCTTTTTCTTCTGCTCCCATCTTGGTACACCCAGATCCAGGGTTACCTTTTACGCTGGAAGTGGACTCCTCCGACGTAGGAGTTGGGGCAATACTGTCTCAGAGGAAAAACCCACAGGCCCGTCTGCATCCTTGTGCATTTTTTTCACAAAAAAATTCTTCTGCGGAGAGAAACTACGATGTACAGTAGGAAACCGCGAACTCCTCGCAATAAAGATGGCCTTAGAAGAATAGCGACACCTTCTCGAGGGTACTGAGACACCAGTCACTATCCTGACTGACCATAAGAATTTACTCTACATTGAAGGTGCGCGTCGCTTGGGGTCACGACAGGCACGGTGGTCCCTAACTTTCTTATATCGTATATTCCTGGTTCCAAAAACGTAAAAGCCGATGCACTATCCAGACAATTCCTGGTTGAGGACAGAGCAGTGAAAAAAACTAACAATAGCGCTCTAATACACCCTAAATGTGACAATATACAATTCAACCACATATGTGTAAATAATAAAGCAATGTGATAATAATAACAATCAAGTGATCTAAAGAAAAAATTAAGAAACTGAGGGCCTCATGCAGTAAGCGTTGATAAGGGAAATATGGCCATGTTATAGCCAAAATTGGGTTTGAGATTCAGTAAGCGCCGATAAGTGCTTCATATCGCCAGGTTTCGGAGCCGATAATTTGGTTATGGCCAGTCGCCTGCCGATAAGCCTGTTTTCGACACTGATCGCCACTTTTTTAAATCGGCTGGATTCAACAAAAAAAAACAGCTTATCGGGGCTGATCGGCACTACGAAATTGAGATGTTATGGCCGATTTCTCCCGCCAACTAAAGTTGGCAGTTTGGACGGGAGAACGATCGCTAAGGCTGCCGGAACGGCACTTAGAAAAAAAAAAATCTTCTGTACATCAATGGAAGTCAATGGAGCGGGGACGTATAACAGTATAGTACTGTTTACGTTTCATTGCTCACAATACAAGGGGGATTTGCATTACAGTGTGGGGGCATTCCCTGCATTGTGTCACAGCTGATGTGTCTTATTTGCATAACATTCGACTTTTACATGTTTTCAGCATTTGCGGGTCACATTACTCATCATGTGATGATGTGGCAAGGGAAAATACTATACTACACTCTTAAAGGAGAACCTCACATCATAGCACACATTTTACTCAACTCAGCGACAATTATTTACATGATGTTACACATGTCACACATGTCACACATACACAGTATATTCATCTTCCTTTACATTACACAATGCTTGTAATGTGACACGCATCTTTAAACGTTCATGTACATCTGTCTTCTCATGTTTACATATACTTTTGGGTCCTCCCTATTTTCATGACGTCACTTATTGGACGCTCAATCACATTGCATGTTTACATTGTAACCGTTGCATTACAAGCACTTCAACCTAACTTATACACACATGTACAGTAATTCATCATTGGGACACCTTGTAAACTCATTCTATACCAACTATCCTCCTTACACAAATGCATGCATATGCACACGACTATTCATTGTTGCCAACATGTCACAATAACATGGATAATTACACATGTTACACAAAACTTTTCCCACGTCAATCTCAGCCTTTTTGTCTCATTACATGACTGACTCTTGCGTTCACAAGTGTTACATGCATTGCACATGCAACTATTTATTTGCAAGCAATCTTTGTACAAAGCTTCACGTCACATCATTGCCAAATATCATCATTCCCTGCAGAATACACACAACAAATACTTAGAACAACAAGTGCACACAGCTTGCCACAGAAGTACTTTATTATGTTAATGTAACACCTTGCATTTTACTATGTCACCTGACATCATCACATACCTATTTAAAGGACGCACATTACCTGCTCATTCACAGCTACTCATTTCAAAATGTTGCGAATGTTTAGGAGACGCAGGAACATTCTTTTCTATGACATGCTTGCTGATCAAGAGAATGATATAGGGCAAGGTAGGGACACACCGAGGGACAGTGACAGTGACGCGGATACGACAGGGACAGGGAGAGGGACAGGCCGAGGGACAGGTAGAGGGACAGGAGATCAGAGGAGAAGACAGAGGAGACAACTTGTGCCTCGTCCGCGTCTGTACAGGGAGAGAACCCTGTTAGATGGGATGAGTGAGGAGGAGATTGTAAGTCGCTATCGTTTGAGTTCAGCAGCAATCTTAGCTCTTTATGAGGAGATAAGGGGGGATTTAGATTTTTTCACAGCCAGAGGTCGTGCAGTCCCTGGGCTTGTTAAAATGCTGTGCTCATTACATTATCTTGCTTCCGCGTCATACCAGACAACTGTGGGCATAGTGGGCGGGGTCTCGCAATCTACATTCTCGCGGGCCTTGACCCAGTTTCTCTATGCACTCAATAGACGCGCTAGGAATTATATTCATTTTCCTACAGAGGCAACAGAGTGGCTGGAAGTCAGGACTGGCTTTTATAATATAGCAGGGATACCATCTGTGCTGGGTGCAATCGATTGCACACATGTTGCTTTGATTGCACCTAGTCAGAGTGAGCATGTGTACCGCAATCGGAAGCACTACCATTCACTCAATGTACAGGTGGTATGTGATGCCACGATGAGGATAATGCATGTGGTACCCAAGTTCCCTGGTTCCAGTCACGATTCCTCTATCCTGAGGAACTCTTCAGTCTTCCATGCGTTCGAAGAGGGACATTTTGAACCTGGTTGGCTGCTGGGTGAGTACATATTTACATGTTCTAACACAAAACACATGTTGATTTAGGAATGTTGGCATTGTACAATTTGATCACTAATGTCAGCTTATGTGTGCTCCATTCATTATAGGTGACTCAGGATACGGAATTAGGCCGTGGCTCTTGACTCCGGTGCTAAACCCTCAAACTGAAGCAGAGGACAGGTACAATGCAGCCCATATATCTACAAGATCTGTTATAGAGAGGACATTTGGCCTACTCAAGACCAGGTTTAGGTGTCTGGACAGAACTGGTGGGGCTCTTCTATACAAGCCTCAAAAAGTGTCTGATATTATCCTTGCCTGTTGCATTTTGCACAATGTTGCACTCAGGCACAATGTACAGTCAGACCTAGCTGAGGCTTTGGTAGACGAGCATCCCACCCATGTAGCTGCTGAAAATGAACAAACAGCCAGTGGTGGCCAGACACGACAGAATCTCATCAATTCATTTTTTTCTTGTAAGTACAAACTCATATGTTCCTAGTACTACTTTTATAGTTTAATTATGTTATATTAACAATAATGTTTCTTTATATAACCTTCTGTTAGGACACAGATGAATATGGGTTGCACACCTTTCTTTTCTCTGCTGTGTGCACAAAGGGATGTGGCACCGGTATGTTATTGTTGCACAGGTTATATAATCCCTCTTCAATTGTACTTTAGTTGTGTGTATGTGAATACAACTTGGGTAACAAAGCAATAATATTTTAGCATTGTGTTATTCCTTATGCTAAGACAAAACACATATTATGCCCATAATCATTCATGCTTCTAGTATGCTTACATACAATGTTATTGGTGCAGTGTAACATGTACATCCATATGATGTGTACACCAGGCTGATTTACATTTTGAATGTCATTAAATATACATGGTGTTGTACATTTAACACCAAATACACACTTTGCTGTGTTGTTTACGGTACTGAAGATGGCATGTCAATGTTTGCAATTTATATATTGTTCCTTTGCATTATAGGTATATCTCCAGTATGACTGATCATGGTATGTATATTTGCTGACATCTCTCATAAGATGTGGCTACCTCAATCTTCCTATAATTATTGGAACTAAAAACCCAACATATTGGTTTAAACACAAATGTTACATATATGTACTTTCTGTATCATGTATATGCATTTAGCTACTCTTGAGCTTTCATGTGCATTGCATTACAAAATGATTACTCACATTTCATCACATTTTATGTATGTTTCCTTATAATTTCCATTAATGTAATATAGAGGTGGTTGGAGAAAAGGGGATAACTGTACTTATTTGTTTACTTACGGGAGCACATTCATCACTAGCATAGACACACTTTTTAAGACAACTGTTTGTGTCTCTATCAATTGGTGTAGGATCCATGTATAACACCGACAAATGATAACACCAGCTTTATTATGGTAGCTTATATCATCATATTGACTATACTATGTATTTCTAAACGATTAATAAACACAGTAAACTATAGTTAGTTAGGTTAATGAAATATACACAGAAACGTACTTCATAACATGATGGTGATGTCATATTCAGAACATCATGCATTGGAGGGGACCATAACATCTGGCCAGTAACATTATTTGCTACAGTCCCAAACCATTTTATCTACATACCCATGTAACAAGAGATTTTAAAAATAAATGGCTACTTGGTTGTAAGTGTCCTTTACATTGGGAGAAGGAGTGGCTCACTGAGTAAAGACACACACTGGCACTGATAGTTTGAAGCAGGGGAGTCTGGTTCAATTCCCGGTGTGGGCTCCTTGTGACCTTGGCCAAGTCACTTTATCTCCCTGTGCCTCATGCGGCAAAAAAACATTTGTACGTTCCACGGGCCAGGGACCTCAGGCTGAAACATGTGTCTGTAAATCGCTGCGTACAACTAGCAGCCCTATACATGAACATGCTCATATTATTATTATTATTGTTACATAGTTTCGACAGTCATACGTTCCATTACATATTAGAATACACAAATGTGTTAGCAGAGTGGGAATGGTTGTTATATATAAAACACACCATGTCATAAAATGTTAGTAGTCATTAAAGAACACTCAATAAAAATTCATGAGGCACTCTTTTGCAACATCATTATGTTAATTAAGTGCTTATGCAATATAGGCATAAGGGTATCACATTTTTAATTGTTTGTTAATAAGCGCTGCAAGCAATATAAAATTAGTTCCATATGTAGTATAGTAGTCGGTGGCTCCTCCTCACAATCATCTCATATAAAGGTAGACTCTTCTGAAATCATACATTGATCCGATTGTATCTTCCCCGACATCTCTGAAATACAGCAAACACATGATGGTCAAAGATGGCACCTTACTAGATATGCATCCGTGACAACGCGTTACGCAGCTCTATATGATTGTGTAGATACACACGTCACTCACTTATATGTTAGAAGTAAAACTGTTCATCAGTATGTAATGTTTCTTTAAATTTGTAGCAGGCATAACTATGTATAAGAAGTGAACGTTGCCTGTATACTGAAAGATGTGCGCGCACATCTTTGTGTGCGCACGCACTTCACGCTTGGCTCCACTAACTGTTAGCGCATGCGCAAAACAAAGCGTACGTTGTGCGTTCAATACATGTTGAAAATACCAGTAAACATAACATCTTTATTTCAAATACAATGAAGACGAAACTACATTCGTTCTAAACGAGTACATCTGTATTCTTTTTAAACAGATGTGTTTGAACAGAAAGCACGGCCGATAACACAATGCGCAAATGCAATACGTGTGACGTCATGTTAAGCCAGCGTGAAACGCACGCTAACACTCCTCCCACTCAATTAACATTCGGCTAACGCCCAGGGTACGCCTACAAACACTGAGCCGCACGCATCACACACTGCAGTTACCGTTACTATAACAAAACATGACAGCCAATAGGCTTTGAGGCGCGCACGTCGCTTGGGGGCGGGACTTACATCACTAATCCTTTTTAAGGACGCCTTGGCCCATGACAAGGGTCCCACGTCATACGTGGTGGACCCGGTTTTCAATGTTGTAGATGTTGCATGATAACAAAACAGGTATGTGTTAGAGTAATGGTAAAATGTTGCTAATATGTTTAAAGGGATAGGAAAGTACGTATATTTATTCCGTCAGCAATGTGTACTACTCTTTCAGGTCCTACTATATTGTATTAGGAAACAATTTGTTTGTGATCGCTACATGTTATGCAGTCTGCAATGTTACGCTGTATCCACGCATTGAAAGTGAAAATGGTGGTTACAAAAAAAAAAAAAATTTAAACGCAGAGTCAACGCATAACGATTGTTATATTTACCATTCTTCTAGAATTAACTCTTCGCCTGGCTGCAACTGGTCGCTCCAGAAATGCAAGGCATTTTCATCCACGCTTAACCCAACCGCTGAATCCAGTATGGCACATATCTCCTCCAGGATGCGCTCATAGGAATCGCCACTGCTTTCTTCAAATAATTGGTCGGGAGGTAGGTTCATTTCTTCCGGTTCCCATTCCAATGCATTTTCAGCTGAAAGGCTTGGTACATAATCATAGTACTTTTGTTCTTGTACAATGTGGGTTTCAGGAATGGAGGCTGCAGATATTGCAGCACGTATCGATTCAAACGGATCAGTAGTAGCGGATACATTGCTATTGCCATTAGGAATAAATATGCCTTTCACGACAATATAAGTGCCGTCTTTCAGGAGAAATTGTTTTTCCGGGGCAATCTTCCAGAAACCATAGGTGTGTTGTAGCTTATCCTGGTCACGTTCAAAAAAGTCATTACTTGATAAAGTGAATCTTATTGAGGAATTAAAATTCCGTGCATGCTTACGGTCTTGGTAATAAGGATATTTTGCTCGAATGAAATCATCGATTTGGCGTGTGCTTGCTTTCTGTCCGCGACTGTTCAAGATGGCTTCACAGATCATGTACTTATACCCTAAAAGGGGATTAATATTGTTAACGAATTCATCAGCCATGTCTGAGTAGCACAAAAGCTGTGTGCAGGTCTGTGTTATTTGCTCATCAAAATGAATGTGCTGAATGGCTAACAAACTCCTGTTTTTCCTTGTCAAGGTCAACAAAACTAACTACTTTGACTCCTTATTTCAAACGCCAATTGGATTTGTTTGTCTAATTGGGTTAACAGTTGTGGTTCGTGATATGGGACTGTGGGAGAAACATTTCTCCTTCTTTTATCTCGTTTGTGAAAAACATCCCTACACTTTGAATGCGTTCACATAGTGTTTTTTTGAAAACTAACAAAGACCAGTGTGTGAAAATATTTCTTAGCCAGGCATATCAGTAAAAACACACCTGCAAAAAGAAATGTTTTTTCCCCGCTTACATTTCTGTGTGTATGTGAAAGTCTGGTTAACTCCCTGTCTGCATGAGTTTAAATACGTGTGTATATATATATATATATATATATATAAATATATCTCTTATAAAAATATATATATATTTATATATTATATTTAATTTTTTTTTATATTGCAGGAGTACACACAACATTGATGGCATTAAGTATACCTTGTATGAAACCTATTTAAATGGTGAGAAACATGATTGAATTAAGTAATAAACATTTGTTTAAGCACAATACTGTTAGAGTCTCATACTTAGGATATTTCTCAAACATTAGGCCTGTATTATTAAAATAGTGTTTTCACAAGGAAGCATGAAGTGTATTAGTTTGTGTATACCAGTTTATATAGTACTATATATATATATATATATATATATATATATATATATATATATATATATATATATATATATATACACATATATACATATATATATACACATATATACATATATATATACACATATACATATATATATACACACTCACACACTCACACTCACACTCACTCAGTGTGTGTGTGTGTGTGTGTGTATATATATTATTATACATTCTGAGATGTTATAGAAACGAACACACAACTGATTAAAGGACAAAATTACAATGGCCAAGCAAGGCAAAGGTAAGTAATAATTTACACATAATCCTGCTGTACACGTACAAGAAAGATGTTTGCACTTACTTAGGTGTTTTAATAATTGCATGTGACTAATATGCATATGCAATTCTTACATCAATTAACACACCCAAATGCAATGTTTTGCTGCAACGTCAATGGCAGCTTCTCTAAACTTAGCAACTGGCTCCTGGTGGACCATTACTGAACAGACGATTACAACATAAATATTTATAACACAATTAATTATGAGTGTTAACATTTCCAAAACTTCACGTGTACAAGAACATAGTTGAAAGTTTGGAAACAACACAGTCTTCAGCATACATACAATAGTAATTAGATAATCTGAAGTCAACAAAACAAGGCCAAAGACATATTTTCTGAATTATAACATTTATTTTTTTTGTTCCTTTTGCGAGCGAGTAACAGGCCTGCTTGTTGTCTCTTGAATTTTCCTTTTTCTTTTGCCACCAACTTTAGGCACAACAGAGCCACTTTGAGTGGCCTCTGGCACTTCACGGGCAGGGCTTGTGGCCAGTGACTGTTCACCTACGGGGCTTGTGGCCAGTGACTCACCTACAGGGCTTGTGGCCAGTGACTCACCTACAGGGCTTTTGGGCAGTGATTCACCTACAGGGCTTTTGGGCAGCGATTCACCTACAGGGCTTTTGGGCAGCGATTCACCTACAGGGCTTTTGGGCAGCGATTCACCTACAGGGCTTTTGGGCAGCGATTCACCTACAGGGCTTTTGGGCAGCGATTCACCTACAGGGCTTTTGGGCAGCGACTCACCTACAGGGCTTTTGGGCAGCGACTCACCTACAGGGCTTTTGGGTAGTGACTGTTCACGGACAGGGCTTGTGCCCAGTGACACATGTGAGCAAGTTGGTAGACACTGCACAAGTGATGGTTGGTCTGTTTCATGTGTGTCTTGTTTTGTTTTTGTCGCCTCCTTTGTAGGTGTCTGCTGCTGAATTTGTACAGATGGCAGCGGTAGGATGTCATCAGGAACCTGCACAGCAATGTCTGCTACTTGACCGGTAACATTTGGGCCTGGTGAATGAATATCAGATGAATGTGGTGAAAACTGACCTGCATGAACAGATCCTGGCTGGGAGGTGTTGAATTGTGGTACATTAGTCATTCTCCAGTAATTAGCTTGTGTTTGCTGAACAACTAATGCTTCGAATGAGGTGTTGATTTTTTGCAACTGTTTAGGCACTTCAATGAAGACTCTGTGGAGATGTGCCAATTGTGATACTGTTTCTTCCTGCAGTCCAATCATCCTTTCCAGCACTGTCATCATGTCTGAATGGCGACGATTTTCTGCGTCCACTATTTTTCCCTCTGAAGCTACAATTGCATCGTATGTGGAAGTTGATGGACGATTTGGCGGTACAACAGTTTCTATTGGCACCTCTTCATGGTCACATGATTGTATTTCAGTCTCTTCTGTGGCGTCATCCTCATCATACTCATCATCCTCATCACCATGATGTTCTAAAAAGAAATGTACACATTATTAAATGGCATGTTAATGTATGCTGTGTTACTATGTAATTGTACTGTGTCCTAAGTAACACCTAACATGTTAGCATACGTTTTATAACCTCATTAAAAACTACCTTGACTTACGAATAATGTTTGGACTCAGTATGAAATATGAATGAATGAAAAGTTGCTCTAAACTCAGAAGTCCTACATGATAATTAACATCACTAACACAATACATGTTGCCTTACACTTAATTTTCACTGACACTAAGTAATCCTATTTAAAGAAGATGTGCAAAACAAATAATGCACATGACAACATAACATATAGAAGAGCACATATTATATGGCCAGCAAATGATACACTCACCTTCTAGTAGTGTTGAGCTGGCTGACCCAGGTGAAGACACTTGTTCCATCTCAGGTGACACATGTCCTCCAGGGGCAACTATATATAACAATAACATAAGTTTTACATTTACATGTGTAAATATTGAACAAACACTTATTGTATGTTCTGTATTTATGATTAACTAACAACATCAGTTCCTTAACCGAAAATGTGTGTGAAAGTGAACATAAATAGTTGTAATAACACTGTACATGCCTGTGTACTTAGAATTTTTGAGTTCCCTAACATACAACATACTATGTTTCTGCAGTAATGCGTGAGGATAAATAGATTAAATGAGTACATAAAAATCATATGTTGTGTAGTGATATCAGTATCATAATGTACATAACTATCATGAGATGACCATTCACAATGGTTATCATGAAGGTGGTCATATTGCAAAAAGTGTTGTTTTTGGTAGAGGATATGTGTGGTACATTAATCGAAGATGTGGCACACCTGAATGTGGCTGTGACTCAACAAGACAACACATGCAGTGTGTGATAATGTGTCTTTCATAGTAGTTCAACTATAGATATGAGTGAACTAATGTGTGACGTACGCTTTGATAAGTAATGAGTTGTTGGGGCATTTAGTAGCTAGAGTTAAGCTTTCAAATGAGTGTGATTAACTTCAGTTGTGCTATTCAGGTTGTAAGAAAGGTATTCCCTTCCCCAAAAAGCCTAATCAGCCACACCTTTCAATGACTTGAAACAGGTGCAAATGGTGTGAACTAAGTTGACCGTGAAATGAGGCTGTAATTAGTGTGTGTGCTGAACCCCACCCCCTCTGTTGAAGTGTATGCTGTGATGAGATATTAATTGCAGCTGCTTTAACACAATGGTAGATGAGCTAAGTAGTCATCTGCAGTGTTTAAGTTATGAAAACAATGACATAACATATGATACGTGTGCCTCATTATGCTGTCTGTATATGACATAAAGCAAAAATGGACCTTTTCATAAGCAACTATAGATGTGTTAGTGCCAGTGATGTTTGTAGGCCGTTACATGCAATTTCTTTGATGCATGCTTAAAATAGGCAGTAATGTCATGTTTGTCGGAGTAAAATCAATAAAATACACAATAATATGATACATATTTCTGTTCTGTACCTGTAGCTACTAATAATTTCTCATGAACATGTGTTACACATGTGTACTACCCTGTTGTTCCCCATCTTCGCCCACCATCAATTGCTTCCACTGCAGCTATGCATTTTGGGAATTCACATGTAAATGAGCACGCAATGGCACGTGCTATATTAGTTACTGCTTTTAGTAGGACTACTACATATATGTCTATTTTGAGATATATATATACAGAATCAGACATATACATATATAGATGCAGGTATGCTTATATTGTGAAGACAGTATAAAAAGCAGTGTAAATATGCAAAATAACTGTAAGCAACGACACGCCTAGTACAGTAATATTTATCACCTGCTGGAAATTGTGACGGATAAATTCCAATGTCACGGTCACCAGCCAAGCCTTCCACGACGACGGTAAGTAATTTTGGCCGAAGCAGCTCCTCCAATGGAGTCAATATGAGACGTTGTGGTGTGGGCCCACCTCCAGTGCCAGTAGCATGCACGCGTTGGTCTTGTATTTTCTTTTTCAATTTGGACCTAATATCATCAAATCTTTTCCGACAATGATACTTGTCCCTGACACTATTCCCACAGGCATTGACACCAATGACTATTGTGTCCCACATTTCTTTTTTGCTTGCTGCACTTGTCCGCCCTTGAAAAACATATAAAAGATATGAGGTAAATGAATAATAATATAAGCACCAGTTTCCTACACTGCTAGCTGTTCCAAGAGATAGCAAACATGCTGTTTTATGTGTAATATGTGCAGCACATGAGCATTCACTACTAAACCTATACATGTAAGCAAGGTTGCATTCATATTGTATGCAGTTCTGGCAAATTGACCGCCTGTGTTTATTTGTCCTTGTAAGGTATGATAAAAAGCTGTGTTTCCACACTAATGAACATAGAAAGATATTGTGTACCCATATTTGCATATGAACAAAACTCAGATGACCTAGGATCACATGTATTTGAATAATAAATGTAAAGTTACACTTACCTACTAAATGTCCATAGAGACTGTCATAGTGCTCCAGAATGCCAGTGACAAGAGCCCTATTTTCCTGGTCATTGAAGCGAGGATTACGTGGCTTCTCCACACGTTTTTTCCGAGCAGGTTTAGGGTCAGAGCTTGGCTGGTGCTGACTGGACTCTCCTTCTTCCAATGGAAGAGCCTCCAAAAGCTGGCCACCAGCAAGCACGCCACCACCAGACACCCCATCAGCAACTGCGCCACCAGCAGCACTCCCAGCACCAGCACTCCCACTCCTAGCACCAGCACTCACACTCCTAGCACCAGCACTCACACTCCTAGCACCAGCACTCACACTCCTAGCACCAGCACTCCCAGCACCAGCACTCCCACTCACAGCAACAGCACTCCCACTCCCAGCACCAGCACTCCCACTCACAGCAACAGCACTCCCACTCCCAACAACAGCACTCCCACTCCCAACAACAGCACTCCCACTCCCAGCAACACCACTCGCAGCACCAGCACTCCCACTCCCAACAACAGCACTCCCACTCCCAGCAACACCACTCGGTGCACCAGCAACATCACTCCCCTGAACAGAACGTTCACTCCGACGCGTACTCCCACGAGTAGCACTCCCACTCCCACCAGCATCACTCTTCCCACGCTTTGCGGGCATACTTCCAGCACTCACAAAAAACAGACAAGAAATGTACAGGCAATCACACGACCCACTTCCACATATAAAACAAGACAAAGATGTAAACAAAACAACAAAGGACAAAGCTCACCCAATACACAACAAGTCTCTCAGTCAATATGCAAATCTTCAATCGTCCAGCTCTGTGCGTCTCTCTCTCTCTCTCACTCCCAACAACACAGAGAATGATTAGCAGTACACGTTGCCTTTAAATATGGCGCGCAATCAAAAACATGCTTGTTTCGCCTGATTCAGCAAGATTTGTGATTGTGCAACCTAACAGCACCCCGCCACGCACGCCGATACACCTGTGTGTGATCGGCTCATCATCGTGAGAGTGGGCGGATTTGTTTTCTGGTTGATTTTGAATGTATTCGGCACTTACTGCATACGGAGAGGGAAAAACGCCAATAACATGACTAATCGATAAGCTTGCCGATTTCACATAATCGTCGCTTACTGCATGAGGCCCTTAGAAACAAACTGCAACCCTTGATAAATACTGTTCCACTCGTCTTGTACCAGGTGATCCTCCAACAAATCAGGGGAGCTCGTCTCGTAGTTATGAAATAAAGAAACACTACATAGTGTAATACTGTTGTGAATAAATTTGTGCAAACAAAGCTCAAAAATGACTACTCACAATAAAGCAGTCAAATTCAGGCAGTCATCCAACTTAAGGGGTGGATGTTCCCTGTGTATACAGCAGCCACCAGCCCCCAACCTCCAAGGAGAAAAAAAGAAGAAAAGAGACCATATAGTGCAGATGGTATTTAGTATTAAAAGGGATTAAATAATGCAGGTTACACTTCATATGATCGAGTTAGGCAGTATGATATTATAGGTAGTGGGTGCTCATCTGGTCGCGATCCTTTTGAGTTCCTCACTATCCTCTGCTCCACCGCAATACTCTCGCGTCCACGCCAGGCACTCCCAGTCCTTAGAACAGTTAATTCGCTGTTTTGTCTCGGATTCACAGGACAATTGGTCTGATCTCCTCCCATGGGCAGAATTTTCTCATAATAACCTTAGAAATGAGTCCACTCAACAGTCCCCCCTTTTCACGAATTATGGATTTCATCCCTCTGCCTTTCCTTCCACAGTCTCCAGTTCGGGAGTTCCCGCCGCCGAGGACAGAATCCAGTGCCTCCAGGACTCTTGGGAGAAGATTCAGGGGAACTTGAAACAAGCCATCAGTATGCAGAAGAAACAAGCCGATCGTCACCGTCGGGAGGTTCCATCTTTTTACTCCTGGACAAAAGGTCTGGCTTTCAACGAAGAATATTTGTCTCAAGGTCTCTTCACCCAAATTGGCACCCAGATTCATTGGCCCATTCGTCATTACGGAGAGGATCAATCCTGTCACATACCGGCTTAAATTGCCGGCAACCATGAAGATTTCTTCCGCTTTTCACATTTCTCTTTTGAAACCCTTTATCCAGGATCCCCAATCATCCATTCGAGACTTGACCCTCCACAAGAACAGGCTGAGGTGGCAACAGGAGTTTGAGGTGCAGACAATCCTTGACTCCAGAGTATCAAGGGGGAAACTGAAATACCTCGTGCATTGGAGGGGTTTTGTCCAGAGGAACGTTAATGGATCCCTCGGGAACAGGTACACGCTTCCAGATTGGTCAGGGCTTTTCATCGCAGATACCCTTTGAAGCCTGCCCTGGGTCGTCCGGAGGTCTCCCCTGAAGGGGGGGGTACTGTCAGGATCGCCGCCAGGCTCCGCCCCCAGTACGCGTCACGTGGCTGTACCTCTGACATTCACAGACCGCTATCGGTGCGCACGCAGCTGCGCAATGCTTCATCCGCGGAGGCGCGCTCCCGCAGTATCACCACAGCACCCACTCTGCGTCGCACTCCTCGTACGCGCGCGCACCGTACGTCAACGAACACTAGCAGCATCAGCTGTGTTACACCAGTAATCAATCCTCACTACCCTATCGGCTCGTGGCTTCAGATAAACGATGATTCTTCTCTCTCTAACCCCGGAACACGGCAAGTACCCCTTGAACTCTCCTGCCCCGACCCAGCTCCACGACTCCGACAACGCATTCCGGACCTGGCTCCGTGGTTGTAGGGCGGCGGTTATATACATCCCCACCTCAGCCCCGCGGTCTAGTCCTGTTTGTGGTGAGCGCAGCATGACACTACGCAATTCGGACCCGGCTTCATGGTCTAAGGTCAGTGTATATCCATCCCCACCTCAGCCCCACGGTCCGGTCCCGGTTTGTGGTACTCATAAACGTTACACCTTCATAGCCAGCCAGAATATGGGCATTGTGTAACTCGTAGCTCACCACAAACGAAGTGCGACCGTGGTGCTGAGGTAGGGAATTGAGTAACGCCAAACTACAGCCACGCGGGGGCGCCTAGAATGTAGATTGGTCATGCAAGCCAGGTCAGGAGTATAGAAGTGAGAGTAATGGAGGGTACTTGCCAGATTAGGATTGGAGAATAGCAGAACGTCGGAGTACGTAACCGAGTTCAGGGTTGGAGAGTATCGGATAGTCGGAGTACATAGCCAGGTTCAGGATTGGAGAGTAGCAGATCGTCAGGGTGCGAAGCCAGGTTCAGAATTGGAGACTGGAGGAAGGTAGGTAGGTATCTGGATCAGGAGAAGAGAGGTATGGAGTCCAAGGTACATAGCAGGGTCAGGGAGCGGCAGGACAACAGGCAAGGCAAGACAAGACAAGGCAGTAGATACAGGAATAGGATGTAGCAAGGCACAGCGACACCCAAGACTATGCTCAGCATGAGTGTCTGGAGCAAGAGGGTATATAAAAGGAGATCCTCCCATGAAGAGCCAGGGTGGAACCAGGAAACTGAATCCTATAGGCTGCTGGTGTACACAGGTGTGCCCTATGATGCAGCCTGATCAGGAATGGAGGCGGGATTGAGCGCGCGCCAACCCGCGCACGTCACTGAGGTCAGGGGGCAAAGACCGGAACGCAAGTCACTCCCATGCCAGGCCTGTCCATCACCAGGACGAGATCGGAGACTGGGGCGTGAGTCAGAAGGGAGGCTGGATGAGTGCACTTGCCGTGTGCCGAGCGGGGGGCGGGCAGATAGACAGGCCACGCAAGGTCCACGCGCACGTAACGTGGCCGTGAGACTACGCATCCTGGGTGTCCATGGCGGCAGGTGTTTTCAGGTGAGATGACGGTCTCCAGCTGCTCGGATGGCAGATCCTCACACATGGATTGCCACAATGGCAATGAATGAACAAGTTAAAAAAAACATAGCAAAAAATACAATTTATAACAATTAAATAAAAACAAACATTTGCCAAAACATGCATTGATTGTCCCTCTGCTTATCTATACCCAGAAAGTGGCATAGATAAACACATTGCCAGTCAATGGGCAACCTAAAAAAAATACACAATTAAATCCAATCCAATCGATGTGTTTCTTACCATTGCCGTATTCATCCCCGTCATACTCCGGCATCATCTACTGACCCCCGACACAATGTTCAACAGTCTGATGCAAAGAAGGCCATGGTCCTCTGTTGATTGAAGAGGAGTCCCAGGTGAGTTGTTTCGTTCTTTTTTTCCTTTTCTTCTTTCTGCTCTACTTTATAATGCAAATGGGCCTGGAGATTGGTATCCAACGTCTTTGATGGCTCAAATGAGATGGAACTGGCCTTATATAAATACTGTGACATCAAATTTGAATGTCAAATGGTACAACCCCAATCCGATTGGGTGGTGTACAATGTAACAGCTCCCATTTTTTTTTTTTTCAACTTCAATTTTTTTATTGATGTTTATAAACATACATTGTATCACAGCCCATTGTGGGGTACATCAATTCTTTTTTTTTTTCGATAAAACATAGAATACCACATAGAACCTGACGAACATTGGGGGTTACTTAACACACCGGACATGACACACCACACGTACCTGACACAGGGCTTAGGGGGAAGGGGGAGGAGGGCGAGGGGGGTGGGAGGGCTTGGGGGGTCATTCTGCTGGGTGGGTTGGCGATCGCTGAGGAGGTCCGGCTCCGACTTGGGTTCTTGTAGAGTCGCATTCCGGGGGATTTTGTTTTGTTTAATTTCCTTCCCCTTTTTTTTTTTTTTTTACTTTTTACAAGGGGATTTTAGCTTGGGCCTGGCCTGTCCCTCCCCTTATTGCAGGTGGGACCTTTGTCTTCTGTCCGCCTATCTGTCCGTCACTATGTATGGTCCTGTCTTGCTACCTTCAAAGGAGAACGCATTTGTTGCTATTATTGAAATATTGTTGTAGTACTTACCCCTGGGATTTCTGTCTGGTCCAACCATGGCGACCAGACTTTTAGAAAGTTTTCGCCGGTGTCATTAACTAAACTTGTTAATTGCTCCATCCGGCAGACATGCCAAATCCGATTTCTAATTGTGGGGATGATTGGTACTTCCTGCTGCTTCCATAATGCTGCGATCTCGCACCTAGTGGCGGTTGCCAAATGCACGATCAATTTATGCGTCGCATTTGATATACCCTGGATCCGTCTGCCCAGTAGGAACAGCCACAGGTCCAGGGGGATCTCCAAACCGAGAATCCGCTGTAGCCAATCTCGAATTTGCTCCCAAATCGGGACTACCGTATTACAAGACCACAGCATGTGTCGCAGGTCCGCCACCTCCCCACACTGCTTTGGGCAGAGCGGTGAGTGGCCTCTGATGAATTTAGCCAACCTTAACGGGGTATAGTACCAGCGCATAAGGACTTTATACGCGTTCTCCTTTAATGTGGTGCAGATAGAGCTTTTCGCCGCTCCCTGTATGATCTTGTCCCACTCCTCGTCCTCTAATGTCTCTCCTAAGTCTGCTTCCCACTGTCTAATGTACGTGAGTCGGTGGTCATTGTGGGTTTTTGGACAGATCACTTCCCTGTACATTCTAGAAGTTAGTCCCCTTGTGTCCGTAGCCCTAGAACACAGCTGCTCGAAATTAGTTCTTATAGGTCTAATTGGGGTTTTGTTATAAAAGTCTCTGATCTGGAGGTATCTAAAAAATTCCTTATTTGATATCGCCTTTGCGGCTGTAATTTGATCAAAGGTTTGTATATATTTGTTACCCTCCAAATCCTTAAGTCGTGTAATGCCCGACTGTTCCCAAGCTAATAAATTAGTTCTATTCAGGCCTGGAGCGAAGTCTGGGTTGCCGATAAGCGGTGTCATCAGTGAGTCCTTAGAGGTGAGATTACATCTGAATTTGGTGGCCTCCCATACCTTTAATGAATTGACTATGGTCTGAAGTGGCGTGCCCATCTTGTTTAGTCCTTTTTTTGGTATCCAGATCGCATTATGTATATCAATAGGTGCACAGCACAGTTTCTCTAATTCAACCCATCTCCTTAGTTGTGGGTCCATGTGCCACTGCGTAATTTGACTAAGTTGGGCCGCTTTATAGTAAGCCATCAAGCAAGGTACCGCTAGTCCTCCTTTACCGGTGGGTCTCTTTAAGATTCCCTTTGCAATTCTTGGGTTTCTCTTATTCCAAATGAATTTCATAATTTGGGACTGTAGAGAGAGGATGTCTGCTGTTACTAAGGGTATCGGTAGACTTTGGAAAAGATATAACATCCTCGGGAGGAGGTTCATTTTCACGCTATGAATCCTCCCAATCCATGAAATACTACCTTTCATCCAGGTGCGGAGATCCTCTTTCAACGTCTTAATTAACCTGGGAAAATTGGCTTTGTATATTGTTTAGTAGTCCCGTGTGATATATACCCCTAAATATTTGATTGCGGAGGGTTGCCACTTAAAATTAAAGTTTATTTCTATCAATTTCTCTACCTCTTTGGGTAGGTTTATGTTGAGGGCTTCTGATTTGGCCTGATTGATTTTAAACCCCGAAATTTTGTTGAATTTACTTAATACCTCAAATACATTGGGCAGGGAAGTGAGAGGTTTTGACAACGTCAAAATGACGTCATCAGCGTAGAAGGCTATTTTGTGTGTTTGGTCATCGATCGAAATTCCTGCAATATCTGGACTAAGTCTGATGTGGGCTGCCAGGGGCTCAATACACAGAGCGAACAACAGCGGGGACAACGGGCACCCCTGTCTAGTTCCACTTTTAATGTTAAATTGCTCGGAAGGGTATCTCTGATGTCTCACCTGGGCCGTTGGGCTCTCGTATAGAGCCATAATGGCTTTTAGGAGGCATCCTTCAAAACCAAATTCCCTAAGCGTCGCTGTTAGTTAGGGCCAGTGTATTCTGTCAAAGGCTTTTTCTGCGTCCAGACTTAGCACCATGGAGTGAGTATTTTTCTGCTTGGCCAGATCAATCAAGTCTATTATTCTCCTTGTGTTGTCTGCCGCCTGCCTTCCTCCTATAAACCCTACTTGATCCGCATGAATCAACCCGGGAAGGACGCTACCCACTCTGTTAGCTATGAGTTTGGAGTAAATTTTAGTGTCAGAATTAATCAGAGATATAGGCCGGTAGCTCTTACAGTCTGCCGGGTCCTTTCCAGGTTTGTGGATCACTGATATTGCGGCTTGTAGCATTTGAGTTGGGAAGGAAGCCCCCGCTAAAATCTCGTTAAATACTCGAAGCATGTGAGGGGCTAGTAATTTCAGATATTTTTTGTAATACAGGTTCGAGAAACCGTCTGGCCCTGGGGCTTTAGCTGGTTTGAGGTTTTTAATTACCTCTGACAGCTCTTCTAACGTGAAGTCCGCTTGTAGCGCCTCTCTCTCATCCCTGCTCAGTGTGGGTAATTTTGCCTCTTTCAAAAAAGTTTGTAACAACTCTTGTGTTTTGCGAGAGTGGGTGACTTTATCTCCATTATATAGTGTTTCATAGTAGGTTTTAAATTCTTCTACTATTTTCCCAGGAATGGATGTCAGTTCCCCACTCTGGGTTCGTATTGCGTGAATGTGGGACTTTGGAAGCTTATTTTTTAGCTTATTGGCAAGTAGGGTATCTGGCTTGTTAGCTTTTTCATAAAATTTGCGCTTAGACCAGGTCATTTCCTTCTCTGCGTGGGAGGAGAGCAGGAGATTGAGCTTTGTTTTAGTATCTAGTAATTGTTTCAGAATATGATCTTGCTTGTTTGCTTTATGATCGGCTGCAAAATCGGCTAATTGTTTTTCTAATTCTCTTATCTTTTTTTCTCTTTCCCTTCTCCTTTTGGCGGCCAAATTCATTAATACCCCCCTGAGGGTTGCCTTATGGGCCTCCCACAGCATGGAGTGTGTGGACACACTCCCCTCATTCTCCATAAAGTATTCTTTAATTTTGTCCCCTACCTCTTTTTCTACAGCCGGGATTTTTAACAGGATCTCATTTAGTTTCCAATTCGCTCTGGGTCTGTCTAGGAGAATTAAATTGCATCGCAGCTCTATTGATGCATGGTCAGACCATGAAATATCATGTATCTCTGACCTAGAAATCCCAGGGACCATTCTATTAGACACAAGGAAGTAATCTATCCTACTGTAACTGTTGTGTGGATTAGAGTAGAACGTGTATTCTTTTATTCCCTGGTGTTGTTCCCTCCAGATATCTAGGAGTTGACACTGTCTCATCCCATTTGATATGGTTAGTACGTCCTGTCTATGTGCTTTGTTAGTGGTAGAGCATCTGTCCAAATTGCTGTTAAGCGCTCGGTTCAAGTCTCCTGCTAGAATGATGTTACCTATCGCTACTTTGTGTAACTTAGAGAAGAACCCTATGAAGAAGTCACTGGAAGATTCGCATGGGGCATATACTGTCGCTAGCGTGATGGGGTGGGCTTGAATGGTTCCGGTCACTATTATGTACCGTCCCTCTCTGTCTGCGTATGTCTTGTCTGAAATAAATGGTATTTTATTGTGAATTAAAATGGCTACCCCTCTCTTTTTGACTTGTGCCGTGGATCGGAAGCTCGTCCGGAAATCTTTATCTAGAAAGTTCGGCTGGTTATTCCTAGAGAAATGTGTTTCTTGTAGGAACAATATCTCTGCTCTCTTTCGTTTATAGTCCCTGAATGCAACCCTTCTCTTAGCTGGGCTATTAAAACCCTTAACATTGTGCGATATAAAGATTATTTCCTTACTCATTTGTGGGTTTCCGCTGTTTGATCTGTCGTTTTCTTATTGGCCTCGCATGCCAATTCACCTCATCGCCTCCACTCTTCTTTCTCCATCCGATCCACCCTCCTGAGGAAACAAAAGGTGGGGAACACACAAAAGGGGGGACCTGGGGGAACATTGACACAAGACCACATTTAACATTTATTGACATTTCTCGGTGCTTCTCCTTTCTTCCTCCTGCTCCGAGACTGCCGCCTTTGAGCTCCATCTTGATCTGCAGTTCTAGTGCAGCCTTCGTGGAAAGTCTCCAGTTGTTCAGGCTCAAAGGACTTCGTTAGGTTAACGAAGGATCTCCCTTCCTGTACCTAACGCACGGCCCTCACGGACGTAAGAGCAGGGCTTTGCCCTACCCCCGTCCCGCTCTACAACTTAACTTTAAAACTTAAACCATATGAGAACTTATTGATCCCCTCTTATAGTTCTTGAACCACCGACTCTCGAATCCTGGACCTTCCTCAGCAATACTTCCTTTAATTATATATATTTTTTATCTTTATATTTTATTTATTCTATCTCTTCCTGTCCTGCTTTCTCATCACCTGCTTTGCCCTTCTGACTACCTGCTTGATCCTTCTATGTGTCCCTTTATCATAACTTCCCCCTTCCGTGCTTCCGCTGCTACCTCCCTTCACCACCTCCTTCTCCTAGCCTTCTTTCCTTCACCTCTCCTTTATCACCTTGCCTCCTAATCTCTTTCATCCTCCTAACCTACCTTCCCCTTCTTGAACCCCGTCTACTGTACTGCCCCCTATAACCTACTTCTTTTTCTATTATTCGCCTACCTCTGCCGTTCTCCACCCCTTCCTCCTGTCTCCGCTACCCCAAACTGCTACCCCTTGTGTGTCTCGGCGCTTACATGCTGACGTCATCTGTGTCCATTGCATGCTGCCGCAGTTGCTCCTTCCAAGATGGCGTCCGAACTTCCGGCTTGATGTGATGACGTCTGTCCGCACCGCCGCCATTTTGGATTCCAGTGTTTGCCCGGACGGAGGTGTTCGCGCTCTCTCCAGGTTCCCGCCGTCCATTACCTTCCTGCTCCTGCGGTTCAGCGTGGAACTTGCTGTGCGTCCATTACCACCGCCATCTTTGAAGACCATGCTTTCTCCCCTTTGAGGTCCAGCGATTTCAGGTACTTTTATTTCTTTTTTTTGTAGGTCCCGATGGGTGAGTCTTTGGTGACAAGCAATTACTGCCTTAAAACGGGCTAATAGATTGCACGCCGTCTGTGACTGCTGGGGACATATTTTATATTTTAGAACCGAGTAACTTTTTAACTTTGTATTTTTTTTTCTGTTTATTATTTTTTATGGTCTTCAGTTATCTCTTCTTGCTCTTGGTGCCTTTGGGCTTTGTGACCATACTGGGTCCAGGGCCGGTTCTTGGTGGCTCGTGTGCCCGGGGGCCTCCCCGAGCCCCAGCTTGTGAAGCAAGGCTGGACCCTCTTCTGGCTCCCTGACTGTTATGGATTTGCCACCTTTTGTCACCGTCAGGCCGAAGGGAAAGGCCCAGCGGTACCTCACCCCATTTTCTCTCAAGATTTTAGTTAATAGGCCTAGGCTTCTCCTCCTCGTCAATGTCACTGGGGAGAGGTCTTGGAATATGAGTAGCCGTGCCCCTTCAAACTCCACTACCGGTAGTGGCCTTGTTTTCTGGAGCACAGCCTCCTTTGTTCTGTAATAGTGCATCCGCACTACAATGTCTCTTGGCTGCTCATTTTGCAGCGGTTTGGCCCTTAGTGCCCGATGACAGCGGTCCATAGCTAGTTGGCTTTGCTGAGACTCGGGCAGTACTGACTCCATCCACCGCAGGATGAATTCATCGCAGTCCAGGACTGTCTCTGGCACTCCTCTGATCCTTAAATTATTCCTTCGATCGCGGTTCTCCGCGTCCTCCTGTCTATCGCGGATTTCATTGATTTGCGCTTGTAGGTCCCCGGACCTTTTGTCCTGCTTTTTAATGGCCTTGATGGACTGATCCATCTTCGTCTCGAGGACCCCTGTCCTTTCTCCTAGGCCAGAGACTTCTTTTTTGAGATCCCTCATCTCTGTTTGTAGCATGGACCGCAGGTCATTATATAGTCTCATAAAATCACATTGCCGTACCGGTCCCATGCCTTGCTCAGAGATTTCCTCTCCTTCCCCCTCCGGCTCTGACTCTGAGCCCGCAGTTGAATTCGGCGCCATTTCTGACTCCGCTCTGCTCGGCCGCGTTCTATTGAAGTATTCCGGTAATCCCTTCTTCTTTGTTCCTCGCACCCCTTTTTTGGACATCCTGCGATCTTGTTCTGTATGTCAAAGTTTTTTCTGTGTGTTTGTACTCGGTTTTATGGTTTTATTATTAATTATTTCTTGAGCGGGACACGGAGCATGAAAGTTATACGTCCATACTCTATGTCGTCGCGCATGCCCTCACAGCTCCCATTTTTTAAGGATGTGACATCATCAAAAAGTGATGGAAGTCAGCCAATCAGGTAGTATATGCATCCCTTCCTTTAATATGATGTCACTTCAGCAACAAAAAAAATGTAAGCCATCACATGGGACACCAAGTAATCGGATTGATACCATGGGATGCCTTTCCTTTTTTGCAGTGCTGTGACATCATCAAAAAGGGAGGGAGGCATGCTACCCGATTTGCTATCTTAGCAGTAGTTTTCAAAATAAAAGAAATATACAATAAAATAACATTTACAGAACAGTATAATACATTACACAGTAGCCTATAAACCCATTTTATAGAAGGCCTGTCACATTTCATTTGACCCCAAGAAACCATCAGCTCAACATCTCCTGGTCCTATTGGAGAACAAAGAAGTAAGAACAACTCACCGGTCCTCCACTTCAAGCAACTGAGGATCATGGACTTCTTTGCATCATGCTGCTGAGGATCATTGCATCGTAGGTCAAGAGTTTTGCCGCTTGTGGATGAGAAGAATATATGTACATCACAGCAAAGGTAAGAAACACATTAATTGTATTTTATTTGATTGTGTATTTTTTTAGTATGCCCATTGACTGGCAAAGTGTTTATCGATGCCCCATTCAGAGTACAGATAAGCACATTGACAATCAATGAGCTTTTTTGGCAAAGATTTTTTTTAAATTTAAATGTAATGTATATTTTTGGCAGTTTATTGGTTTCTTGTAGGTAAGCCCTGATTATTGCTTGCACTATGTCGGTGTTAGTTCCCAGGATAATCGGGTACTTGGACTGGTCTTGAGGTTCAGGACATACTATTGCTTCCATATCCATGGGGTGCGACTTGCCTGTGTTCAACCGAAATATCTCCAGTCGAACCTTCATGATCCCATCAATGTGGTAATCCTCGTTGCTTAACCCCCTCAACTTCATGTGCTCCGCCGATTGCAAGGGGCGGTGTTTGAGGTGTTGATTATAGAACTGTCGGTATATGATGGTCACCTGCGATCCTGTGTCCAACAAAGCGGAAGAGTAGAAACCGTCCAAAACAACACGTATGATTGCGGAAAGACCTACCCGACTGTAAACGTCCAATGGTGAGGTTCCATCGTTTGGGCTTGACTCTGGAGGGGATTCGGATGGTGGAGACGCGGTTTCTGCTGTCTGTACCTTGCAGATCATGGATTGTGAAAATAAAAGGAAAAGGGGTAAAGGGAATGGACTGGGCGCTTCTAAAAGTGAATGTGAAAACAGTGTTTAAGGAATGAAATAAAACAACACAATGTGAATACACTGGCGACACACTTTATTCGAGCTCGGCTAGTCCCACGAATTCGGGTATACCCGGGTGTATTGAGGTTTGTGACTGTTTTCTGCCCGAGTGCATTGAGTTATTTTCCAGGCAGGGATTGAAGCATTTTATTCCCGCTGGCTGCAATACTGCACAGTATATATATATATATATATATATATATATATATATACTGCATTACAATTCATGAATTTATGCCATCTGGTAGACACGCGAAGCATTGCAGCCTTTTAAATCCTAATCATTATCATTTAACAGATCAGCCGCCCATCAGCCAGGCATGAACCCAGGCTGGGAAGGCAAATGCAACGGGGCTTGTCAGAGGTGAGGAGCGGCACATTCCAGGTATCTGCCAGGTACATACTGGGTATTTGCTCGAATAAAGTGTGTCGCAGCAGTACACTTAACAATAACTATTTTAGAAATACCCTTCACCAACCAGTGGTAGAATAAGTATTAAATATACAAAGTGTAATTAGCTGGTCAACTTCCTCAAATAGGACTGTTCTGAGTCCCAAGATGTATGGTTTCTTTTTCTTCTGGGGGAGGTGCAGCGCAGGTGTGCTTGGTGGTATATGTGCAGGAGGTTGATAATGGTTATTTATCACTCAGTTAGCTTTAAGTAGTTACACTCACAAAACTTCTTGTAATGGTAAGTATGTCAGAAATTCTTCTCTCTCTGACTGGAGCCCTTGTGATGAATAAATACAATAGGTCTCAGGATACCCTTCAGTTGGTATGTAAGGTCGACATGAAAAAGAAAAAAGCCACAATAGTGCATACTATTTGACCAAATATATTCAATAAAATATGTCAAGAGCAATTAAACTCACATTTCCAATAAAATAAACAGGCTTTGGAGAGAACCGCCGAACATGGAAGGACCCCGTCGGTATACAGCTTCTTAGCGTCCCACTCGCATCTCACACTCTGATTTCTGCATACGTCACTTCCGTGACAGCGTCACAGGTAAGGGCGGAAGCGCGGTCTGCCTCGGGGATGAACTCCGATTTGCCTGTCCTTCAGCCCTCCGGTTCTCCATCAACGCTAACTCTACGCTTTTCGCTGGTGCTTTGTCAGGAGTTGTGTCGCATGGGTCTAACTGATTATTATATATAGGCCCATCAATTAAGGTGA
Source organism: Ascaphus truei (assembly GCF_040206685.1). Lineage (NCBI taxonomy): Eukaryota > Metazoa > Chordata > Amphibia > Anura > Ascaphidae > Ascaphus > Ascaphus truei. The sequence goes on from NC_134484.1 coordinate 229,551,540, forward strand.
TACAATTGTGATGTGTACATTTTAACCCCCTCGTCGCTCGAACATAGCGCAAGGCCAAAAAAAAACAGTAAAAGTTTTACAACAAATGTCTAATAAACTACAATACAAATAATGCGTTATTAACTCTAAAATATCTAAATGTATGGAAAAAATGGAATAAGAAAAACTGGAGGAAGAGAAGAAACAGAACATTACCATACTACATATATGATAAATATATAAAAATAGATACCAAATAGTTAAATAAACACATACATAATATGTGCAAAAATAAATACTAATAAAAAACTAAAAAACACTAGAAAGGGAAGACAATAGATATTATAAATTAGTTTATAAAAGCACCTATATCTATATCCACATTTAACCCATGGGGGACAAGGGTCTGCATCTTGTGAATCCAATAAGTTTCCTTCTTGGCCAGGCTATTTAATCTGTTACCCCCCCTCCAATGAATGGTAACATGCTCAATATCTATGAAACTTAAACACTTGGGATCTGAATTGTGAAAAGTATGGAAATGTTTCGATAAATTATGAGTAATAAGACCTTTTTTAATATTTCCCACATGTTCCAAAATATGAATACGTAATGGTCTTGAAGTACGTCCAATGTACTGCATCCCACATGTACACTGTAATAAATAAATCACAAATTCAGTTTTGCAATTTATATAACAGTCTATTTTAAATACTTCTCCTGTTTTTTTTGGAAATAAATTGAAATTTCTCAGTTTCTTTAAAATGACATGCTTTACATGAATAGCACCCAAAGAAGCCTTTTGGTTTCTCTAGCCAAGTGTTTGGTCTCACAACCTTTTGAGATTTAAAAGTGGTAGGGGCCAATTTATTTTTCAGATTCGGGGCCTTTTTGAATATGACACTAGGAATATCTGGAATATGGTCCTTTAAAATAGAATCATTTTTTTAAATGTGCCAATGTTTACGAATGACATTCTTAATTTGATATGCTTCTTTATTGTAAGGTGTAAGGAAAGACATATTAAATGCTTTATTAATAGTGGTATTCTTTACTTTATCCACCAAAAGATCTTTTCTTTGGACAGAATTCACTCTCTCTATAGCTGTACTCAGAGTGCGTGGATTATAATTACGATCTTTAAATCTATTGATGAGGATCTTTAAAAAGGTAGGTAGTAACAACTTTATATTAGAAGATAGTTGCTATAATCCGCAATAGATTAAAAATATTCCCTACGGCCAACTGAGAAGACTCAAAAGAAATTGTAGCGATGAACACACATACCAAGAACAATGTAAAATCCTCATCAATAGATTTAAAGATCGTAATTAAGTTCCATTTGCTTATTAAGCAAATACAAACTACTGCGGTATGGAATTTATTTACCAAACGCTAAAATAAAATGCAAATTTACTTAGTGAATAGAATTTCTGCACAAATGTCATGGTGTTTGGTAGAAATATGCAAACACATTTGACAATGCAATGAATTTATCGAAATTTAGTGTGTTGGCACCTACAGTATGTCTCTATACTGAAAAAAGCCTCATCTAATTTTACCTGCTACATCATTGCAGTTTCTCATAGCAGTAAATTCCACAAGCACTAATTTTGGGATCATACGTGTTAAGGTGTATTGCCACCACTGTAAAAATGAATATTCAGTTATTACCACTTTGTGTATTACCGTTCTAATTATGAAATTCATTATGTTAATGCAATAATTATTATTACTTCCTTTTGTTTTGAAATATGACTATGAAAGTGCCTGAAATCCAACTGCTAGCATTACTCATAAATAACTGTCAAGGAAATTGAAATAGCCTCAATATACCTGATTTGATACTGAATGCCGACAATTAAAATCTGTTATACAGTAAAGTATTAGTTATCCGATCTTCGGTTATCCGACCTTAGGTTATACGACCTTCCGTTTTATCCGTCATCTCGCTTACCGGCGGCAGAAGAAGAGGAGGACTGCAGACCACAGGGGCGGCACCAGAAGACAGCTGGCAGACGGAGAAGAGGACCATGTCAGTGAAGGAATGGAGTTAAGACAGTGGGCGATGGCAGTAGCAGGCAGAAGAAGACTATCAGACCCTGTGTGCGGAGCAGGAGCAGTGCTGCATAGAACGACCGGGGAGGAGTGCGCTGTAACACTGGAAGTCAGGCACCGGTGTTACAGCGCGCTCCTCCCTGACAATTCTCCAATGTCGCTATGCTCCTGCTCCGCGCACAGAGTCTGATGGCCTTCTCCTGCCTGCTGTTTCCACCCACTGTCTTAGCTCCAGTCCTCCAGTGGCAAGGTCCTCTTCTCTGGCTGCCAGCTGTCTTCCTCTGGTGCCGCTCCTGTGGTCTGCAGTCCTCCTCTACTTCTGCCGCTGGTAAGTGAGAGGGGGGGGGGAGAGAGAATAATACTTTCAGTATTATCCATCATTTTCGGTTATCTGCAATGGTCTCAGTCACGTTTAAGTCAGATAACTGAGACTCTACTGTGTCTTTACTGTGATAACCGAGACTCTACTGAAAACTGGGGAGTGCGTCCCAGGGGGACGGAAGATTTGTCTGGGGGGGGGGTGCGGGCGGTTGCAGAGGTCCCGCACTCTTCCCCCAGGCATTTAAATTACCGTATATTTCGGCGTATAAGACGACTTTTTAAACCAGGAAAATCTTCTCAAAAGTCGGGGGTCGTCTTATACGCCGGGTATAGTCTTATACGCCGACTGGGGGGCGCAGCCTGTACGGCAAAACCTGGGGGCAGAGCAGAGCAGTGGCAGGCAGAAGCTCCGTGCTGCTGCTGTTTCCCTGTGCTTGCAGAGGGGGCGGGGCGTCCCTCTACACACAGAAACAAGCCCTCCTCTTCCTGTCTTTACTCCTCAAGTGTTCAGCAGCGTGGGGAGCCGAGCATGCAGTACAGTAGTACTTTCACGTGTGTGTGTGTGTGTGTGTGTGTATATATAGTGATGTGTGTGTATGTAGTGATGTGTGTGTGTGTGTATAGTGATGTGTGTGTGTGTGTGTATATAATGATGTGTGTGTGTATAGTGATGTGTGTGTGTGTATATAGTGATGTGTGTGTGTGTGTGTATATATATATATATATGTGTAGTGGTGTGTGTGTGTATGTGTGTGTATAGTGATGTGTGTGTGTGTATAGTGATGTGTGTGTGTGTGTGTATATATATATATATATATATGTATAGCGGTGTGTGTGTGTTTGTGTGTGTGTGTGTGTATAGTGATGTGTGTGTGTGTGTGTATATAGTGATGTGTGTGTGTGTGTGTGTGTGTATATATATATATGTATAGTGATGTGTGTGTGTGTGTGTGTGTGTATAGTGATGTGTGTGTGTGTGTGTGTATAATGATGTGTGTGTGTATAGTGATGTGTGTGTGTGTGTATATAGTGATGTGTGTGTGTATATATATATATATATATGTGTAACGGGTTCCCCCCCCCCCCCCAATCTCACATTGGCCCGGGTAGTATATGTATAGCGGTGTGTGTGTGTGTGTGTGTGTGTGTGTATAGTGATGTGTGTGTGTGTGTGTATAGTGATGTGTGTGTGTGTGTGTGTATAATGATGTGTGTGTGTATAGTGATGTGTGTGTGTGTATATAGTGATGTGTGTGTGTGTGTATATATATATATATATATATATATATGTGTAACGGGTTTTCACCCCCCCCCCAATCTCACATTGGCCCGGGTAGTCTAACCAACCCCCATTACGTGTTCGTGTTTGGTGGTGCACCTGTAGGCAACAGGGCTCCTGAGTCTCCCGCTTGATGGTATTAGGGGATGTCATCAGGACAGGTAGCTTAGGTAGTGGGTGCGAGTTTAACTTACATCATGTGCAGCGCCTCCACCTCATCAGGATCTGTGCTTCCGCAGGGAGATGGTCCTGGTGAGGAACTCCTTCTTGGTGGTGACTGCCACTGCTGAGTAATCTCACACTCACACAGTGGGGGTTTCATTAACAAGGTCATCTTTATTGTAGCTTGGGATGTAGCAGACTGCCCCATGCAGCTGCCGGCTCTAGCCGCACATTTCTTTGTGCTGTCACTTTGCCAGGTACGCCCTCCCGTATTGAAGTGGGGTTCCCTCTTCTCCTAGGGAGACCCTCTCTGTGCCAGGTCCCTGGACACAGAGTGGCTTAGACAGGCTTGATTGGTCAACCTGGACCGCTAGTTACTGCACTAGGGTCACAAAGTGTTCCTACAATCCCTTATGCAGGAAAATACAAGTTACCAGCTACTTCGCATAACTGCTCCAACACTCTAACTGACAGTGTTGTGCCTTACATACTTCAGGAGGCAGGCGCATCCCTGATGTCCCCATCCAGGGACCCAGAGAATACAGCCACTCCCCTCCATACATAGGGCACCTCACCATGGTGTGAGGGAAAACTCCATAACTACTGCTGGCATACCCGTACTTATCAGGACTTACAGCCAACAGAGAGGAAAGTAGTATACCATTATTATGTATGGCTATATATGTATAGTGGTGTGTGTGTCTGTGTGTGTATAGTATTGTGTGTGTGTGTGTGTGTGTATAGTGATGTGTGTGTGTGTGTGTGTGTGTGTGTATAGTGATGTGTGTGTGTGTGTGTGTGTGTATAATGATGTGTGTGTGTGTGTGTGTATATATATATATATATAGTGGTGTGTGTGTGTGTGTGTGTGTGTGTGTGTGTGTATCCAAAACTCTATATTTTAACTGGAAAAGTTGGGGGTCGTCTTATACGCCCAGTCATCTTATACGCCGGAATATACGGTAAATGCTGGTGGATTGCGTGAGGCCTCTGCAATAAGAAAACGTACCAGAGTTCAGACGCTGTGAAGCGTCTCCATGACAATGCGGCGTCAAATGGCGCCACGAGGTCAAATGACACCACGGGTCACGTGACCCCGGAGCGTCATCTGACGCGGCTGCAGGTAGGGGGCTCGAATCCGGAGCAGGCTAGATAGGGGGTCGCAGCAGGAAAAGTTTGCGCTCCCCTGCCATAAGGCATCTTCAAGTGAATGAGCCGTAATATGGTTTATTTTGCATAGCGCCGCTTTGTAAATTTCCGCCATTATGTTTTAATGGGAGAAAGAGTAATATACACTGAACCCTAAGATAAATGATGTGCAGAATTGTGTTTGAGCTGTGGGAAGAATGATTGATAGAAAGATTAATGAAAAGCCACAAAGTCAGCGTGTACTGAAGGAAGAATCCTTTTACTAACACAGTGTTGAACTATGGGTTGTTGTTCCATTTTCTGCCCGTCTTGTTACTGTACATAAGAGGCAGAGAGCAAAATCTAATGTACCATGTGAGTGACACCATATAACGCTGACATAAAAAGAAGAAAGACCTTGGTCATTCCTAGAAGGAGTAGTTTAGTGGTAAGAAGACTGTGTTTGAAACATTATCGGAACCCAGTGACTTGGAACGGCGCTGAACAACAGTGCTGGTGCAGACAAAGAAGTATAAATGTGATTTATAAGGTGTAACTGAAAATATTCTCAACCTTCACAGGGAATACATTGCACTGATTCCCTCACAAATAGTGATGCATCCAGGGTAGGAAGGGAGCGTTGGTAACAGGAACACCCAAAAAGAAAAATTAAAAATAATGGTGCAGCAAGTAAACACAGAATGTGGATCTATGGCAAATCTTGGCTCTAATAAAATGCCTACTTACAACAAGTACTGTAGGTATTAAAACAGCATGTATTGATGTGGTTCATGGAGAGTTCCACTTGGAGTAGCTGGTAGGAGTTAAAGCAGCATATACTGGTATTGGGATGGGAGATATTCAATGCAGGCTTCCACTCGCAGTCAGGATCATGCAAAACAGGGAGAGGCCATCGTGTAGATCATAAAAACGTAAACTTTATATTTAAAAACACATAAGACATGTACTCACATTGTGTACATAGAACAAGATCACATAAGGTTTTACTTGAGGCAGCCGGTCAGCAAACGGGATGTAAGCACTGCAGCCACTTCAAAGTCCCTCCACGAGAGTGCCCCCTCGCCGGATCGCCGATGGAGAGCGTTTGACGTCACGTCCGGGCCTTGGACTGACGACTTCCGGCTTGGAGTAGACAGTGAAGGGGACGGCAGGATCGCTGTGTTGACTCTGTGCCTTCAAAGATGGAGCAGCTTCCAGACTGTGTTACAGCTGTGCTGCAAGCAGGCTCTACGCGTTTCGCTGTATGAAACAGCTTCCTCAGGAGCATAATCACACCCCCAATGGGCTCACAATATATATAGTACACACAATCAATTAATTAGTTAAAAAAATAATTAAACATGAACAAATTAATTACACACAGGTTCTCCCCATTAAGGGGTACATAACTCTGTAGCCAAAAACGACGACATTACTAAAACATGCTCAAAAGCACTAGGGCAATACTAATTGATAATTAGCTCAGATCGTGGGAGAGAGGAGAAAAAGAAACTTAAGTTAGTATCAGAGATGAGGAGTAATTGCATAAATCACAAATAAAATCAAATAAAATCAAATAAAAAATAAAAATAGAGTGCATTAATAGAGAATTATATATAATAAAAAATATATAATAAAAAAATGGAAAAGCAAATGGAACAAATAAAATACACATACTAAGAAATAATATGAGAGTGGAAATAAAGCTAGAGGAAGGGTATAATTTCGAAATCTGCATTTAGACCATTGGGCATCAGGGTATTTAATCTATGTATCCAATACATCTCCCTTTTGCTCAAATCCAGATCTCTATTACGCCCTCTCCAATGTTGGGCTACATGTTCAATTGCAGTGAATTGCATACCTCTAGTGCTAGAATTATGGAAGTTAGCAAAGTGTTTTGAGACACTATGTGTCTGCACACCCCGTCTAATGTTGCTTAGATGTTCTAAGATGCGAGTTTTAATAGCCCTTTTGGTCTTCCCCACATATTGTAGCCCGCATGGGCACTCTAGGACATATATTATATATTCAGTGTAACAGTTCATATATTGTTTTATTTTATAGTCCTCATTTCTGTTGTTACATTTAAAGCCCTTTTTGTCTGGTTGTTTGTATTCGCTTAAGCCTGCGAATACAAACAACCAGACAAAAAGGGCTTTAAATGTAACAACCGAAATGAGGACTATAAAATAAAACAATATATGAACTGTTACACTGAATATATAATATATGTCCTAGAGTGCCCATGCGGGCTACAATATGTGGGGAAGACCAAAAGGGCTATTAAAACTCGCATCTTAGAACATCTAAGCAACATTAGACGGGGTGTGCAGACACATAGTGTCTCAAAACACTTTGCTAACTTCCATAATTCTAGCACTAGAGGTATGCAATTCACTGCAATTGAACATGTAGCCCAACATTGGAGAGGGCGTAATAGAGATCTGGATTTGAGCAAAAGGGAGATGTATTGGATACATAGATTAAATACCCTGATGCCCAATGGTCTAAATGCAGATTTCGAAATTATACCCTTCCTCTAGCTTTATTTCTACTCTCATATTATTTCTTAGTATGTGTATTTTATTTGTTCCATTTGCTTTTCCATTTTTTTATTATATATTTTTTATTATATATAATTCTCTATTAATGCACTCTATTTTTATTTTTTATTTGATTTTATTTGTGATTTATGCAATTACTCCTCATCTCTGATACTAACTGAAGTTTCTCTTTCTCCTCTCTCCCACGATCTGAGCTAATTATCAATTAGTATTGCCCTAGTGCTTTTGAGCATGTTTTAGTAATGTCGTCGTTTTTGGCTACAGAGTTATGTACCCCTTAATGGGGAGAACCTGTGTGTAATTAATTTGTTCATGTTTAATTATTTTTTTAACTAATTAATTGATTGTGTGTACTATATATATTGTGCGCCCATTGGGGGTGTGATTATGCTCCTGAGGAAGCTGTTTCATACAGCGAAACGCGTAGAGCCTGCTTGCAGCACAGCTGTAACACCGTCTGGAAGCTGCTCCATCTTTGAAGGCACAGAGTCAACACAGCGATCCTGCCGTCCCCTTCACTGTCTACTCCAAGCCGGAAGTCGTCAGTCCAAGGCCCGAACGTGACGTCAAACGCTCTCCATCGGCGATCCGGCGAGGGGGCACTCTCGTGGAGGGACTTTGAAGTGGCTGCAGTGCTTACATCCCGTTTGCTGACCGGCTGCCTCAAGTAAAACCTTATGTGATCTTGTTCTACAGTATGTACACAATGTGAGTACATGTCTTATGTGTTTTTAAATATAAAGTTTACGTTTTTATGATCTACACGATGGCCTCTCCCTGTTTTGCATGATCCTGACTGCGAGTGGAAGCCTGCATTGAATATCTCCCATCCCAATACCAGTATATGCTGCTTTAACTCCTACCAGCTACTCCAAGTGGAACTCTCCATGAACCACATCAATACATGCTGTTTTAATACCTACTTGTTGTAAGTAGGCATTTTATTAGAGCCAAGATTTGCCATAGATCCACACTCTGTGTTTACTTGCTGCACCATTATTTTTCATTTTTTCTTTTTGGGTGTTCCTGTTACCATCGCTCCCTTCCTACCCTGGATGCCTTTGAAACATATCAGTGCTATATTGTAAAATATTGTTATTTTTCTATTAAAACGGGACTTAAAGACACAGTAAATTGTAAGAACTGAAATAGTGACATTTTGGGTTAACGTATGATCGATTACTGCTTTTTATCAGCAGATTTATGATGCTAAAAATCATGAGACTCAAATAATATACAAAAAAATAGTCCTCTTTGGCGCTGGAATCCTTGTACTTGATGGTTTTTTTCTGTCCGATGAATATGTTGGAAAAAAGGTGACAACAAAACATGTGCTTCAATACATTGTAGAATACTGGATTCTTGTAATCACCTTACTGTGACATTGCCACACAATATAATGACCTTGCCAGATTCCCCAAAAAGTGTGAACCCCAGGATACCTTACACAGGTGAATATAGGGTATATCTGAAGGAGTGTATTCTAATCTTCAGTAGACCTTATATCCTTTTGGTGATTGATGCTTATTAAACAGTGGAAAAACACCCTGGTGGCAGTAAAAGATATGGGGAGAGATAGAAAAACGTAACTTGTAGCTAATTAGTATCTTCAGCATGAATCATACTGAATGAAGAGATGATAGCTCGTGTTCCACATGAAAAATAAAATGGATAACAAACATAGTGCAATAACGTATGAAAAATGCTTTACTAAAAAACCTTGATAAAACAGTTGGAATTGCACTCACGAATTCCCTCTTAAAACCGTGCAGTGTGAACATTCAGGCCTTCACTGGCCCCTTTATTGCAGTTCTTTATGGAGGGCTGATGTCTCAGGTAAGCAGAAATCTTGTCCGTCTTGCCTGGAGGTTTCCTGGCATCCACGTGTGTCCTCCGCTTCCACGTTCATCTCAATGTGACGTCAGCATTCTATATGGAACACCACACACATTCCAAGCTAGCTCAAACTTCTACATCCACCACATCATGAATGATGTGTCATGTCAAAAAGAGTTAGTGGATGTCTGTGGATCTGGCCCCTAGAGAGGGAAGGGAGGTTGTCTATGAATTAGGGCCTCCTGTTGGGCTATTTGGTTTAGCACCACCTCTGCTTCCCCTACTTTCTCCTTCTCTTCTGAATAACTGCTCTTGGGAGGAGCTGCAGTAAATTAGTCAGCGATGAGAATAACTGAGAAAGGCAACACTGACCAACACTGTAGAAGACCAACACTGTAGACCAACACTGTAGCAGACATTTCTCTCCACCCTGTACTTAACCAGCACTTTATTGGGAATATTAAACTCTTAGGTCTGGTAAGAAATGTTACTTTCAGCTTAATTTCTGCAGGTGTAAGTTTTAGGAAGTGATATTTTAACACACATTTGTTGCCAGAAGGGGCCTATGACATAGCGTTTTGGTTTGCAGTATGTTGTAGGCCCCTCTGACCAGAAGGGGTAAATGACACTGCTCTGTTCTAGCACAATAAAAGTCTATGCTAATATCTCCCACTTTATATAAAATGATTGTCATTTTGAATATTTGCCAACAAAACCTAGGGTGTATTGCAATTAACTTAAAGTTGGCATTTCTATCCAGACTCAGTGAAATGCTGTATAGCTGAGGCTTCATGAGTAATACAGTGCATACATGCGTTTGAAGCTCTGCTGCCTGGTCTCCTGGTAATAATTCTGCTCAGAGAAGTTGCAGCTCAGCAAAATTCCAGACATCACTTAACAGATCAACAGTGAGTCACCACATGTTCTGCACCAAGCTGGTTCCATGCTATTGCTAAAGTGAACATACTGTATTTCAGTGACAGATCCCATGGGGCCTATTTACCAAGCTTCACAAACTGGTGCAGTTTTACCAAGTTGCATCAATATATTTAGCTTTATGCAACTTTTCAGCTACTGTATATACCGTACCATGCTGCGTAATAACTTTCCAACTCACTGATTTACAGTAGGGATGATTACAACATATGAATAATTCATTTAATGTTATAAAGGCAGTCGCTTTTTTTATTTTTTTATTCAAACTAGTGCAAGCATGTTAATGTAGTACAAAGATAATATACTGGACATCGCAGTAAACTAGGGGGAAATAAGTCCTTGCCTTGAAGAGCGTGCAGTTTTTTGTTTGCATGGCCAGGTCCCCCCCTGGGTCCCCCTTCGTCCCTTTACCTTCCGCTGCAGCGGAGGCTGGGGAGAGTGCGGGGAGGGCTGCGGTAGAGTGGAGCAGTCAGGATGGTGAGCGCGTCGCTGGTGGTCTGCGGCGGCTCTCTTTGCAGGGCGCCACCATATTGGAATTGGCCGCACATGCGGTGTGAGTTTGCGCATGCACAGATGGGATTGGAGGTACGGTGGCCATCTTAGAGAGGTGCGCATGCGCAGTACTCTGGTGATAGCGGCAGCCATTACAGAGCAGGTCCGCAAGGTAACTACATGCCACATAATGCACAGGGGCTGCCGGGCATGTGAGCCAGCACAGCCAATAGGGCTGCAGCCTTCCCCCTGCATGAGATGCAGCCAATAGAGGCCACGCCAGTCGGAGCTCGGACACCGAGAGGTGAGGGTGTGTGTGCAGGGTGTCAGTAGGCCCCTGCACTAGGCCTGAAACCCCCTGATAGGCTACAGCTAGGCCCGACTCCCACTAGTTTGTGGATGCTATAGGGACAGCCCCTCTAGATAAGGACATTGCCTCTGTATTAAGTGCAGTGTCAGGTATGCAGCAAGAAAACGCGTGCAGTATCAGCGGCCTATGTTCTGGGATCAGACCACCTCACAGATAGACTCTCTTCATGGTGTGACCATCCAGCTGGATAACACCCCATGTGGAGGCGGACGCCTTCGCTAACGGCAACAGCGTTGGACAGAAGGACCCTTTCTGTAGTCAGCGGTACCAGTTGCTGGAGCACTCTCATGGTGGGCAGCACTATTTCATACACTTTTGGGGTGGGTTGGTTCCTGTGGACACCAGGGTGGCTAGGTGCACAGGGCACCTCAGTACATTGGGAAAGACCCTACTAGGGTGTGGACAAGGAGGTTGAACAGTGGGATACGATGTGTTGGTAAGGCCGTGCGTGGCCTGAGTTATATGTATTATAGTGGTACCAATTGCATGTCAGTAAACCTGTTATTATATACGCTGTGTGTAATTATTGCATTGGGTCCTGTGAATTGTGTTATCCAGCGCTGTCACGATCCCTCACAGGTGGAGGCGCTGTTACCGGACGATCCAGGTACACCCCAGGCTCCCAGCAGCGGAGGTTCAGGCCTCCTGTGAGCCGCAGGTAAAGCACCACTTACACTCAGTAGTCGCCACATCTCTCATAGGGTGGAGGAAACAGCGCTACATTTGGAAAAAAAATACGGTCAATCACCAATAAAGTTAGAATGGTGTATGGGCTCATGTGTTACTCTTAAATAGGTGCCATTCCTCTAGAAAAAAATGACCTTGACATTGAAAGTGAGCTCAGTGCAGGAAAGTGTTCACGTAGCAAACTCTACTGCATATCCTCACGTGTTCCTCTTAATTATTAAGTACAGATCTACAGTACATGGCTGTGTGTTATTCAGCAGTATGAACCTGTTTGTCAACATAAGCCAATACAATACTACCACATTTTGTTTATATGATGATTCCCTCTCAAAAGGCATGTACAGAAGGGCCATCATTTACTGGGCAATGCTATTCCATAAGACACGTTGCGGTCCACTCTCTTGATCCACTTGAATTCACTAGCAGCAGAAGGCATATTATGAAGTTGCACAACTTAGTAAATATGGGCCTATTTGCTATGAAACACCAGTGGCACTATAACTATGCACTATATTACTTATATTACTTATTGTTCACAGAAGGTCAAATTGAATGTCTGCTAGCACTGAAATAAAGTGTTTTTTCCTAACCTTTACAGTGTCGGACCTCTGGCATCTCCAGTCATGTGGCAGCGATCAGGACCGCCCCCGGGGGACAGAAGTAGAAGTGGAGGGGTTCCACTTCTGTTCAGATTGGACAAAGCTGCCTGATCATCCCTTACTAAACTTAAAGCCACAGCCCGTGCTGACCGACATTTTGTATTTGGCATTTTATTACTTGCCTTCTTTCCATTCCGACACTGTTTTTATTTTTAAAATCTGATGCTGTGTTTGGGAAGTATAAGTGTCCGGGAAGTTAAAATAGAGCTCCTCACAGAGTTAAAGGTAACCATAACGCCAGGGATCACAAAAATTAGTATTTTGTATATTTCTAACTTTAAAAAAAAACATTTATGAGCAGAACATGTTCAGGGGGCAGGCTACTAACATTGTATGAGTTAAACACACACATGCTTCTGAAGATAGCTACTTTAAAAATAAATATATATATATATATATATATACTAGCTGATATACCCGGCGTTGCCTGGGATTGAATGGTCCCTCTCTCTCCGCTCAGCCCCTATCTCCGCTCCCCATTGCCCTCTCTCTCTCCCCCGTCTCCTTTATCCCCCCCTGTCTGTTTGTCCCCCACTGACAGCAATCTGGGCCCCCCCCCCTGCACATGAATGTGACCCCCCCCTTCACATCGCAAGCCCCCCCCCCATTCACACCTATGTCCCTGCCCCCACCTTCACATCACTGATGTGGGTTGAGTGACTGGGTGCGTTGGTGGGTGCGTTGGTGGGTGACTGAGTGAGTGACTCAGAGAGTGACTGAGTGACTGTGGGTGGGTTAGTAACTGGGTGGGTGTGTGAGTTAGTGACTGGGTTGAGTGAGTTAGTGACTGGGTTGAGTGAGTTAGTGACTGGGTGGGTGGGTGAGTGAGTGAGTTAGTGACTGGGTGGGTGGGTGAGTTAGTGACTATGCGTTAGTGACTGGGCGGGTGGGTGAGTGAGTTAGTGACTGGGTTGAGTTAGTGACTGGGTTGAGTGAGTGGGTGGGTGGGTGAGTTAGTGGGTGGGTGGCTGATTGAGTTAGTGACTGGGTGGGTGGGTGAGTGAGTGACTGGGTGGGTGAGTTAGTGACTGGGTGGGTGGGTCAGTTAGTGACTGGGTGGGTGGGTGAGTTAGTGACTGGGTGGGTGGGTGGGTGGGTGAGTTAGTGACTGGGTGGGTGGGTGAGTTAGTGACTGTGTGGGTGGGTGGGTGGGTGGATGAGATAGTGACTGTGTGGGTGGGTGAGTTAGTGACATGGGTGAGTTAGTGATGTTGAGTTAGTGACCTTGAGTTAGTGACTGGGTGGGTGAGTTAGTGACTGGGTCGGTGGGTGAGTTAGTGACCGTGAGTTAGTGACTGGGTGGGTGAGTTAGTGACTGGGTGGGTGGGTGAGTTAGTGACTGGGTGGGTGTTACTGGGTGGGTGAGTTAGTTTAGTGACTTTGAGTTAGTGACTGGGTGGGTGATTTAGTGAGTGGGTGAGTGAGTTAGTGAGTGGGTGGGTGGGTGAGTTAGTGACTGGGTGTGTGGGTGAGTGACTGGGTGGATGGGTGAGTGAGTTAGTGACTGGGTTTGAGTGAGTTAGTGACTGGGTGGGAAGGTGAGTGAGATAGCGGGTGGGTGGGTGAGTTAGTGAGTGGGGGAGTGAGTTAGTGACTGGGTGTGTGGGTGAGTGACTGGGTGGGTGAGTGAGTTAGTGACTGGGTGGGTGGGTGAGTGAGTTAGTGACTGGGTTTGAGTGAGTTAGTGACTGGGTGGGAAGGTGAGTGAGTTAGTGACTTAGGTTAGTGACTGGGTGGGTGAGTTAGTGACTGGGTGGGTGGGTGAGTTAGTGACTGGGTAGGTGAGTTAGTTAGTGACTGGGTGGGTGAGTTAGTGACCGGGTGGGTGACATTTCCCCCCCCCCCCCCGCAGCCCCCATACCTCAGGCGGCGGAGGCCTGAAGATAGAGGGCGGGCAGGCCTGCATTCCCCCCTGCATCTCCCACCCCCCCCGCACCCCCCATACCTCAAGCAGCGGCATGAAGATAGTGGGCAGGCCGGCATCCCTCCCGCATCCCCAATGCCTCACGCGGCGGAGGCATGCAAATATGTATCGGGCCGCCATCCCCCACCCACACCCCCCATACCTCAGGCTGCTGTAGCAGCATGTAGAGGGTGGGCGGGGCGGCATGTAGATGGCAGGCGGGCCGGCATCCCCCCCACACCTCAGGCGGAGGGGAACCTTTGGGGAGGCGGCTGTGAAGAGGGAGGGAAGGAGGCAGGAGAGGGTGGTGCGGCTGCGGCGTCGCCCCTGAGGGTTGTGGGAGCAGCAGAAGCGGCGGCGCTCAACCCCCCGCACGGCGAAGCAGGGTTAAGGGCGCCGCGAGGGAAGGTAGCGGGGAGGTGAGCTACGGGTGATGGAGGGGGGGGAGTCGGCAGGGAGGTGGGCTTTGGTTGATGGGGGGGGGGTTCCAGCGTGCCAGGCCGCGGGGTAAGGAAGAGGAGAGTGGCCAGGTGGTTGTGCGTGTCGCTCCCCCCCAGCTAAGCAAGCAAGCCAATGAGAGGCGTGCGGGGGCGAGGCCGGGCCACGGACCAATATGATTGGCCAGAGGCTGAGTGACAGACCGACGGACCAATCAGATTGCCCATAAGCACAGCTAACATACAACGTTTTCAATTATATAGATATAGATAGAAACGAGAAGAATGATTTCCTTTGACAAAGTCGCCCGAGTGTGACGAAACACGTTAAGGTACGCAATTGCGACATTACGTCATCACGCAAGTGCACGCTTTACGGCCGGAGCATGCAAGGAGCTGGATCGAGGCTTTTTTACTCGTAAGCTGTATTGGAAGCAGACACGCGGAGCACTATTTGCGGGACCATTCAAGGATTAACTTATACTGGTGAACCGGCAAGAACTATTCATCTGGACTGTCGGTGTGATCCGGGGCGATGTTTACCTCACTGGCAGTGATTAACATCACAAATCGCTTGAATTTTTATTACCTTTGTGAGTGTTCCTTTTCCCTCCCCCAATCCCTATTTTTTATTAAATGTACAATTTTACGCTATGGGGCGTGCGCTCTCTGTTTTCTTCTCGTTTCTATAGAATCTCCATTGGAATTGGTTTTTCCAATTGAGAGCAGCCTTGGACCCCTGGACTTTCAATTCGTCCTTTATGAACTTACAGTATTAGGACTCATTTAGGGTTGTACAATTTGCACATGTTTTTTCATTTGAAATGTATTTATGCATTTACACTCTTTGTTGTTTTAGCTATTTTTGCACAATATTATATCATATACACAATATATTTTAGAGTATTAATTCTATAATAATATTTTTTTTTCACCACACCACACATATATCACTTATAATAATTAAATTCACCTTTACATTTACACCAGTTCACAAGTGGCGCTACTTATTTTCCCTTTCTATATAAATATAGTAGTTAAGGTTTAAACATGTTGAAATACTGACTCTGAGCTTCAATAATACTTTGTCTGCAATAATAATTGAAAAAAATATAAGGTCAATAGAAGATCATATCTAAATGAGTCTAAATGGACCATGGCTAAAAGGAATTTAGTGAAGATGAACTTCCACTGAGGCAATAGCATTTGATCATTAAAATTTGGCAACTTTGTAATGTACTTTTATACAAGACGGAAAATCGATCTACACTGGCTCATACCTTAAAAGAGAAGAATGAAAACACAATGGAGTCCATGTACACACAATCTGCGTGTCATGAATGTAGAGGTAAAAAGTAGTATTAACCTTCATAAAAATTGCATGGTATTTATGAAGGTCGTTATGTGACTTGTTATATATGACGCATAGTTCAATGTCTGAAATGACGTGTGACACATAGCGTTGTGCCGTATATCTGCTTGATGCAAATGTTTATACATTTTCAAATACTTTCTCCTTTACAAGAAAAACCTACTATATGACACCAAATAAATATTATTATATTTATCTATATGTTTCATTGTGTTTGTCATTAAGCATTTATATTTTTATGATTTACTATAATATTTACATAAGGATATCATCAATTACAAGATATTTAAATGCGAACATAACCATTTTTTTTACTATTATTTTGTTACGCCGATGCTCGCCACAAACCGGGACCGGACCGCGGGGCTGAGGTGGGGTTATATAATCACCAACCTGAGTCCACGCAGACTGATCCGGAGTGCGCAGTTCATAGTCGTACATCGCAGGGTCAGGATTGGAGAAGGCAGCATCGTCGTTAATGAAGCAGGAGTTCGGCAACAGGAAATCAGGAGTGCCCCGCTTCAGCTTAGGAGCGTGAGCGCGGGGGTGGCTTCTGCGCGAGGAGCGGCCTCGGCCCATGACGCCGATCTCAGCAGGAGGAGACAGCAGGCTGGCCGAAGTTCACCGCAGGGCAGCGTCGGGAAGAACCAACGCTTCAGCGCAGAAGTCCAAGGCAGGTCACTGCAAGAGGATCGCAGCAAGCCGCAGGAAAGGAAGGGTAGCCACTGCTAGGAGGGAATGCAGCAGGTACCGGTGCTGGCAACACGCTACAGCACAGACGTCCCGGGTAGGCCACTGCAGGAGAATAGCAGCAGACCAGTGCTGGCATCAACGCTTCAGCACAGACGTCCAGGGCAGGCCACTGCAAGGAGATAGCAGCAGGCCGCAGGAAAGGAAGGGTAGCCACTGCTAGGAGGGAATGCAGCAGGTACCGGTGCTGGCAACACGCTTCAGCACAGACGTCCCGGGTAGGCCACTGCAGGAGAATAGCAGCAGGCCAGTGCTGGCATCAACGCTTCAGCACAGACGTCCAGGGCAGGCCACTGCAAGGAGATAGCAGCAGGCCGCAGGAAAGGAAGGGTAGCCACTGCTAGGAGGGAATGCAGCAGTACCAGTGCTGGCATCAACGCTTCAGCACAGACGTCCAGGATAGGCCACTACAGGAGAATAGCGGCAGGCCACAGGACAGGAAGGGTAGCTACTGCTAGGAGGGAATGCAGCAGTACCAGTGCTGGCATCAACGCTTCAGCACAGACGTCCAGGGTAGGCCACTGCAAGGAGATAGCAGCAGGCCAGTGCTGGCAATAACGCTTCAGCACAGACGTCCAGGACCAGGCCTCTGGATACTCAGGAACTTGGAAGGTAAGAACGCTAGGAGAGAGGCCTGGGGTGGTTTGTGGCAGAGACAGTAACATAGAGGTAGGAATAGTTTATGCTCGGCGCTGGTTCAGAGCCAACGCCTAGAATATAAAGGGCGGAGATCCAATCACAGGAGGAGGGTGTGTGAGAATTCCTCCAATGAAGTAGCACAGGGCAGAAGCTGCAATGAGAGGCAGCACCTGTGCCATAGATTGCCAGAGGAAGCCTGCAACTGCACAGGTCTGCAAGGCAAAAGTCAAAGCCAGTAGTGGATTCCTTACAGTACCCCCCCCTTCAGGTGAGACCTCCGGACGAACAAGATCCATCACAGATTTGGGGGACATGGAATTGTTCCTAAACCTCCTTAGGCGAGAGGTAGCGTTGAAAGCCCATAGTTTGTTGGGATTCCTTACAGTACCCCCACCACTGGGTGAAAAGCCTGGGTGAACAGAACCATTCATAGGTCTGGGAGACATTGAGTTGTTCCTGAAGTGTCTCCGGCGAGAATTAGGTCCACAATCCAGATGTACATTGGCGAGTGCCATGAAAGACAGCGGTGGTACTGCAGTTCTTGGTACATGGACAATGGGACCTGAGGGCTCCGGAATGGGAACATCGGAAGGACGGTAGCCAGGTGTCCGGTGCATAGTAATAGTCCAAGAGTACGGGACACAGGACACAGATTGTCGGACAAAAATGGCAGAGGGACCTTCAGAGAAGGCAATGTCTTTGGTGAAATCAGCACGGAGGAAGTTGCGAGAGTCTTTAGCTTCCAAGGAATTCCGGGTGGTGGTTAGCAAGGGAATGGGGCGGGAGGGTTCACTACACACTATTGCAGCGGTACTTTTGATACCAAGCAGGGTTGCTATCCCAAGCAATTTGCGAGAGTCTGTAGCAGTGTGTATGCAACTCATGGTACTGGCAGTTGAAGAAGGATCCGCTTCCTTTGGTTTGTGATCTTTAGAAAGAATCAAATCCGAAATTGTGGCCTTGGCGAAGGACATAATAAGCATGTCTATACCCATAGTGGACCCATAGAGAACAGGAACGGACGCTTCAGGTAAAGCGACGAGGTCCAGTAAGGGTGTCTTCGTCTTAGGGAGAGGCCAATTGCCATACAGATTGGGCACTTTGGGCACCGCACAGAGACCTGCGAGTAAGGAGTCTGTTTGAAAGGTGAGAAAACAGATTTTATCCAAAAAACAAGGCAGGCGGTTAAGCGGTGCATCAACCTTAGGGAAAAAAGTCTTGGGGTTAAAGCTGGGTGCCTCCAACACAGAGAAAGAAGACAGAGAACTAGAGCTTGGCTTCGGAGTGGAGGTCCCAGGTACCCAGGTCTCACATGATACTGTGGGAGAAGCAATGCAAATTGTTACTGTTTTAAACATAGGGTCTTTAACATCGGTAGCTCCAGGCACCTTTTTGAGAGGTAACCCTAGTTTTGGGACAGGACAGTCAATAGCAAGTACCCCAAGTATTGTGGAAGACACAGAGAAAAATAAGTCCATTTTAAAGACGGGATCTTCTGAAAAAAGGGAACGTTCCAAATGCGATACCCCTGAGTTCGTGGTAGTAGACATACAGTCAGTAGTGGATACCCCGAATACTGTGGGCGAATCAGCGTGAAACAGTATTATTACAGGAATGGGCATCCCAGACTTAAAGTCATTTTTAATCATCCCGGAGGCTGTGGCATGATCCGTGAGAGAAACTGGGGTAAACTCTCCAACAGACACAAGGGACATCTTGCTTGTTACAGAATTGGGTCCCTGAGAATCCCTAGTGAGGGCATCAGACTCCATGGGAGACTTAGTGACAGGGGTTTTGGAACTGATTAAAGGAATGGCAGGTATCACAGATTTACTAGGAGAAATACCTTGCAAAACAGAAATTTTAGTAAAGGTGATAGGCATCACAGATAGGGCAGACAGAAGTAAGCTAGGCAAGGTTGCTTCTATAACAGAAGATTTGGCAGCGGCAAAGCTTAACTCAGCGGCTGCTGGAGAACTTTTAACTACAGTGAGAAGGGACTGCAGTTTTACAAAGTCAGGGATAAAGGGAGTCTCAAACTTGAAAGCCTGATCATTCAAAAAGAAGGGCCCTAACTTTAATGGTACTGAGGGAGCAACAGCAGATACGCTGATCTCAGAAGGGGTCACTTGGAAAGGAGAATAATATGTACTGTTCGCTTTAAACCCTAGGATTTGGGAAAAGGAGAACTCAGACAGTGCAAGTGGGGCAACCACGACTGTGCTGGCCTCTGAAGTGGGTATTTGGGAAAGAGTGTCTGGGACTTCAGAAACGACAACAGATTCCACGAAAAGGGGTCTATGCTCAGAAGCAGGGGTCTCAGCTCTCTGAGTGGCAGACGGGGTGAGTGAAATACCTAGGAGTAGGGATTCTGCGAACAGGTTTAGAGAAACAAACGGCTCCAGAATACTTTTTACTGGAGCCAGTATTATTGCCGAAAGTTCAGGGGGCATAGCCCCGAGAATTTTAGCCGAGTCAGAGGACAAAAGGGGTTGATCCTCTGAGGCTAAGGAGGTGTCCCTGACTGACGAACTAAAGGGATCTACCAAGGAAGGTTCACAGGGCTGACCTGCAGGGGTTAACATAGGAAAAACCCCAAGGGTTAAATTACTCTGTACCTGAGAATCAGAGAAATAGAAGCTAGTCTCCGAGAGTGGGGTCATAGGGGGTTCTGCCTCTTGCCCTAGGAACCTATCATTAGACTGCGGAATACTAGGGTTAGCAGTAGGAACCTCACAGAGCAGACTAGCAGGGGTTAATACAGAAAAAACCTCGGAAACAGAGCTTAGTATTTTTGGTTTAGGAAAAGAGGGCAAACAGGATTCATTCTCTGGTGCTAGGGAAGACACACTGACCTGGGTACTGCAGGGATTTACAGTGGGGAACGCATAAGCCTGACTAGCAGGGGTTAAGACCGAAATAACCTCAGGGACAGAACTTAGGGAGGTTAACTCAGGATTAGGGAGCGTGGCAGCTTCTTCCTTAGCGGGCAGCGACAGAGAAATGGTTTGACCATTCTTAGGAGAGAGAGGTAACCCCACAGGTTTAGTAACAGGACTGGTAGCACAGAGAATCTGCCAAGCAGCAGCATAGCTGGCAAGGAGGGGATCCTGTTCTATTATGTGAGCGTCTAGTGTTGAGGAAAATACATGGAGTGTATCTTGAGACTGAGCCAACATGAGGAGGGCGCTCTGTTCTACTAGATGAATGTCCAGTGATGAGGCCAGGGCATAGATTGCCTCTTGGGCGTCGGCCAGTTCCATAGGGTTCACATTATCCCAGGTTAAAGGGGAATCAGGGGAGCGAATACATTCGGCTAGAGACTGTTTTAAGCTCAGGATACAGTAAGCCTTAATAAAGAGATCACAACGGCATTGTCTTTGCAAAGGGGTTAAACCTTCATAGGTAAACATTTCATCCATCAGGGGTATTACTTCACACAAATACTGGCCTTCATAGTGGGACTGATACGCAGGACGGGACATAACTTCAGTTGGAAAATTGCCATCCCCCGCCACGGCGCGGTCCGGTTTTAACGGGCCGAGCATACTGTTACGCCGATGCTCGCCACAAACCGGGACCGGACCGCGGGGCTGAGGTGGGGTTATATAATCACCGACCTGAGTCCACGCAGACTGATCCGGAGTGCGCAGTTCATAGTCGTACATCGCAGGGTCAGGATTGGAGAAGGCAGCATCGTCGTTAATGAAGCAGGAGTTCGGCAACAGGAAATCAGGAGTGCCCCGCTTCAGCTTAGGAGCGTGAGCGCGGGGGTGGCTTCTGCGCGAGGAGCGGCCTCGGCCCATGACGCCGATCTCAGCAGGAGGAGACAGCAGGCTGGCCGAAGTTCACCGCAGGGCAGCGTCGGGAAGAACCAACGCTTCAGCGCAGAAGTCCAAGGCAGGTCACTGCAAGAGGATCGCAGCAAGCCGCAGGAAAGGAAGGGTAGCCACTGCTAGGAGGGAATGCAGCAGGTACCGGTGCTGGCAACACGCTACAGCACAGACGTCCCGGGTAGGCCACTGCAGGAGAATAGCAGCAGACCAGTGCTGGCATCAACGCTTCAGCACAGACGTCCAGGGCAGGCCACTGCAAGGAGATAGCAGCAGGCCGCAGGAAAGGAAGGGTAGCCACTGCTAGGAGGGAATGCAGCAGGTACCGGTGCTGGCAACACGCTTCAGCACAGACGTCCCGGGTAGGCCACTGCAGGAGAATAGCAGCAGGCCAGTGCTGGCATCAACGCTTCAGCACAGACGTCCAGGGCAGGCCACTGCAAGGAGATAGCAGCAGGCCGCAGGAAAGGAAGGGTAGCCACTGCTAGGAGGGAATGCAGCAGTACCAGTGCTGGCATCAACGCTTCAGCACAGACGTCCAGGATAGGCCACTACAGGAGAATAGCGGCAGGCCACAGGACAGGAAGGGTAGCTACTGCTAGGAGGGAATGCAGCAGTACCAGTGCTGGCATCAACGCTTCAGCACAGACGTCCAGGGTAGGCCACTGCAAGGAGATAGCAGCAGGCCAGTGCTGGCAATAACGCTTCAGCACAGACGTCCAGGACCAGGCCTCTGGATACTCAGGAACTTGGAAGGTAAGAACGCTAGGAGAGAGGCCTGGGGTGGTTTGTGGCAGAGACAGTAACATAGAGGTAGGAATAGTTTATGCTCGGCGCTGGTTCAGAGCCAACGCCTAGAATATAAAGGGCGGAGATCCAATCACAGGAGGAGGGTGTGTGAGAATTCCT
Source organism: Ascaphus truei (assembly GCF_040206685.1). NCBI lineage: Eukaryota > Metazoa > Chordata > Amphibia > Anura > Ascaphidae > Ascaphus > Ascaphus truei. The sequence continues at coordinate 229,573,857 of NC_134484.1, forward strand.
CCAATGAAGTAGCACAGGGCAGAAGCTGCAATGAGAGGCAGCACCTGTGCCATAGATTGCCAGAGGAAGCCTGCAACTGCACAGGTCTGCAAGGCAAAAGTCAAAGCCAGTAGTGGATTCCTTACATATTTTCAGTTTACGATATTTTATTATAGTAATACTATGAATATATTGTCACGGGAGAGCAAGACTCATTCATGGAATCAAGTACCAAATAGGACAAAGTGATCAAATAAACATGTATTTATTCTGACCGGAGCCAACAGACACAACACAATATCACCAACAAGCTATATTCACTCCAAACAGGAAATACAGGGGGAATCCTAGCAGTCCTAGGTGCCCGGCGCCACTGAAATTGCTTACCCGGCGCAGCTTCCACTCCTGTGGGGGATCAGGAACTCCAGACAGCGCTTGACAGGCCTGCCAACAGGGGAAGACAGCCAGTGTTGGCGTCCCGGGCCCATTGAGTCAGGGGGGGGGCGCACGCCCCCGGGCCAGCCCCGTGTGTCAAAAAAAAGTGTCTAAAAAAAAAAAGCTGTGTCAAAAAAAAAATGGGGAGAGGGGATCCAATCAGGGCCCTCCTCATGGGCGGGGAGTGGGACGGACTACAAGCTAATATAAGCAACTGCACAGGCGGGAGAAGCATGTTTGAATGTTCCTGGCTGTGCAGCTGCTAATTCAAATACAACACACACGGTAAGTACATGCTGACTGTTATCTGTACTGTGATTGTGTCTGTCTGAGTCTGTTTCACCCTCACTGTTGTGTGTGTGTCTGTGTACTTCTCTGTGTTTTTTTGTTGTCTCAGTCTGTGTAGTGTGTGTCCGTCCCGTTCAGAACCCCCACAGCCCCCCCTACCGGCATCCACCTCACCTTCCCCTCACCCCTACGTGCATCCACCTCACCTTCCCCTCACCCCTACGGGCATGCACCTCACCTTCCCCTCACCCCTATGGGCATCCACCTCACCTTTCCCTCACCCCTACGGGCATCCACCTCACCTTCCCCTCACCCCTACGGGCATCCACCTCACCTTCCCCTCACCCCTACGGGCATCCACCTCACCTTTCCCTCACCCCTACGGGCATCCACCTCACCTTCCCCTCACCCCTACGGGCATCCACCTCACCTTCCCCTCACCCCTATGGGCATCCACCTCACCTTTCCCTCACCCCTACGGGCATCCACCTCACCTTCCCCTCACCCCTACGGGCATCCACCTCACCTTTCCCTCACCCCTACGGGCATCCACCTCACCTTCCCCTCACCCCTACCGGCATCCACCTTCCCCTCCCCCTACTGGCATGAGCACTGTCATCTGCGCACCCTCCCCAGCCATGGCCCAGGTAGCGGCTCCTTTTCAGACCCTCCACCTTCCCCTCCTCCACCCCCCTACTGGCATCGACTTCCCCTCCTCCCCCCGCCTCCCCACACCGGCATCCAGCAGCAGCACTGCAGTCTGCAGAGCCATCCTCCGTGCCCGCTGTGCACAGTCTCCTGCTACCGCCAAACTGCTGTAGCATTCTGGGCATGCAGCCCTCCCCAGCCTCAGCGGTCCTGTCCAGAACCCCCCTCCCAGCAGCAGGCCCTACCGGCATCCTCACCCCCCCCTTTTAGCCCCCCAGGCCCTACCAGAATCCTCCTCCGCATCCACTGCCTCCCCTTCTGCCACCATCCCCAAGGTAAGTCTAAATTTTATATGTATTGGGGTGGTGGGTGTATTTTGTAGATGTATTGGGGGATGGGGGTATTTTGTATATGTATTGGGGTGGTGGGGGAATTTTGAATATATATATTGGGGTGGTGGGGGTATTTTGTATATATATTGGGGTGGTGGGGGTATTTTGTATATGTATTGGGGAGGTGGGGGTATTTTGTATATGTATTGGGGAGGTGGGGGTATTGTGAATATGTATTGGGGTGGTGGGGGTCTTTTCAAAATGCATTGGGGCCACCCAGTCACTCACCCACCCAGTAAGTCAGTCACCCACCCAGTCAAGAAAAAGACAAAAAGACACAGCGCAAAAACACTAATAGTGAAGTACAATTTAGTGATTAAAATTATATTAAAAAGGTGAGTATTCTGCGTACATCAAAATAGATCAAATCAGGCATATCATGTAACCTGACATGAGTTACCAAACACCAGGCTGGTAATTGGTCAGGAACCGAAGGTTGGTAGGTAGGTTGGCCTCTCTCTCAAAGGCACGGTCGCTCCTCCTGGTCATCAACGTCTTATCCAGTATATAGTCCAAAAGCTCCGGTGTGTGGTAACACTCCAAAGATAGGATCCCGTGTAGTCGGTACAAAGAACTCTCAAAAAGTTCTGTGTTAACAGGGAGCTCCCTTTCCTCACTGCTGGTCGCAGGATCAAACAAGGTCCATATGCGGTTGGCCCGCAGAGATAACCGGGGGGCGGGACATTAGAAGCACTGCAATAGTAAACCGCTGAGAGCTCTGAGCATAAACTGGTAGAGGCGATCTTATGACGACACTGTACGTGCCGTATACTACCAGTGTAGTTTACCATATCACATTTTAAGTTATGGTGGGTGAAAAAGGCAACAAAAAACCTCCACCGTTAGCTTATAGCCAATAAAGAATATCGCTTGTGAGCACATTCACATGTCTCAGACAGGTCTGCAACCCTGCCTTTCAACCATTATCACATAGCATACACTGCCCCCACTGCAGCAAGGGATTCTGGGAAATGACATGCAAATGAGCACACCATGTGTCACCTATTTCCGTTACTAGGGTCAGGTTTAATCCACTAAACTTCAGTGTCTTTTAAACTATGATTCCCTTAGTCAAAGGAGAACGTATAACTGTGTATACAAAGTATAACAGTGGCACCGTTCACCCCTGGGATATCCGTTTGAGCCAGCCACGGTAGCCAACGTTTTGGAATTGAGCTCTAGTTTCTTAACTAAACTGGTTAATTTCTCCATCTGGCAGACAAACCAAGTTCTATTTCGAATTGTTGTAATAGATAGAATTTAATTGTGCTTCCATAATGCTGCGATCTCGCATCTTGTTGCTGTTGCAAAATGAGCAACTAATTTATTTTCGACCCTGGCTAATTCCTGAGCTGGTCTGTTCATTAGGAAAAGCCACGGGTCCACGGGAATATGCAGTCCAAGATCCTCTGTAGCCAATCTCTAATCTGCTCCCACAGGGGTACAACCCGAGGGCAAAACTACAGCATATGTAGCAGATCAGCTCTTTCTCTACATTGTTTAGGGCACAATGGTGAGTAACCTGGAATAAATTTTGATAATTTCAGTGGGGTCAGGTACCATCTCATTAACACCTTACATGCGTTCTCCTTTAACGTCGTGCAAATCGAACTCTTCGCAACCGCCAAAAAAACTCATCCCATTCTTCCTCGTCTAATACCTCTCCAAAATCTGACTCTCATTAAGACATATACTGTAGCTTTGGGGAATACTCTGAGCCGAACAGTTCACCTCTTTGTACATTTAAGAGGCTAGTCCCTTAGTGTCGGTTTCCAAAATACAGAGCTTTTTGAAATTTGTTAATGAGGGCGGGGCAAAAATGTGTAAAAATGTGTTGTAGGATGCCCTAATTGGAGGTATCTAAAAAAATCCTGAATTGGGGATGTCTTTGTCTGACTTGTTCAAATGTATTATTATTGGTTCTACCTTCCAGATCTTTGAGTCTTAAAAACCCTTTTTGTTTCCAAATTGAAAAATCCTTACTATTCAGACCCAGAGCAAAGTCAGGGTTGTCAAATAACGGGGTCGCTAAAGAGTGTTTAGTAGTCAGTGAGCACCCTAATTTAGCAGCCTCCCAAACTGCTAATGAGTTGGCCATCTAGGAGAGCGGTTCTTGCCTGGACTTATGGGTCCTTTTGGGTAGCCAAATTAGATCATGAAGCTCCAGAGGGGCACACATATCCCTCTCTACTGCCACCCAATGTTTGAGTGCAGGGTCGCCATGCCACTGTGCAATTTTACATAATTGGGCCGCTTTGTAGAATGATAACAAGCAAGGTACCGCTAATCCCCCTGCTAATGTTGGTCTCTGTAGGATCTTCCTTTTCACTCTTTGTCTTATAATTCCAAATGAACTTCTTTATTACAGATTGCATTGAGAGTATATCCTTCCCCAACACCAGCACTGAAAGAGTTTGGAATAGATACAGGATATGGCGATGTAAGTTTATTTTAATACAATAGATCTTACCTATCCACGAGATATTATATTTGGACCAAGTTTGAATGTCTTCTCTCAGGGCTCAAAATAATTTGGGATAGTTTTCTCTATATAGGGTTTTATAATTATTTGTAATCATAACCCCCAAATATTTAAGGGCACGAGGCCACCATTTAAAATTACAATTTATATCCGTTTTTCTACTTCCTTGGGTAAATTTATATTTAGGGCCTCACATTTTGACTGATTAATTTTGAACCCAGATATCTTATTGAAATTCCCCAGAGGACTGAACAAATTGGGAAGAGAGGTGAGGGGTTTTGATAATGTTAAGATAATATCATCTGCATATAAAACCACCTTGTGTTTCTGGTCTTTAATTTGGATTCCCATTATGTCTGAATTCTTCCGAATTTGGGCTGCTAGTGGCTCCATACTTAATGGGAATAGCAGGGGCAAGAGTGGGCAGCCTTGTCTTGTGCCACTATTGATTTGGAAAATATCGTATGGAAAGCCCTGATGTGTTACTCTTGCCGCTGGTGTGGAATACAGTGCCTTGATTACTTTTAATATTCTACCCCCAAAGCCGAACGCTCCAAACGTAGCATTAAGATTTGGCCAATCTATCCTGTCAAAAGCTTTTTCGGCATCTAAACTCAACACCATTACTTGGATCTTTTTTGTATTAGCTATCTCAATCAGATCAATAATTCGTCTGGTATTGTCCGCCGCCTGACTACCTTTAATAAATCCCACTTGGTCAGGATGAATAAGTCTAGGCAGAATATGGCTTAGTCTGTGAACCAGAATTTTAGAGTACATTTTGATATCTGAGTTTGTTAAAGAGATTGGTCTATAGCTTTTGCAGTCAGTTGGATGTTTATCTTGTTTGTAGATTCATGAGATAGACGCTTGAAGCATCTGCTCCGAGAATGAAACACCTGCCAGCACTGCATTGAACATGCACAGGAGGTGGGGGGCTAGCAATTTTATAAAATGTTTTATAGTATAAATTAGATAATCCATCAGGGCCTGGTCTTTGGATGGTTTTAGTTCCTTAATTACTTGTGTTCATTCTTCTAACGTGAAATCCTGTTGTAGCCCTTCTCTCCCTTTCTGCTCAACATGAGAAGATCCGAGTCCAACAAAAAGTCTCTCAGAGCCTGACTCCCCTTCACATTATGTATGACCTTCTCTCCATTATATAGATTTTCATAGCACTTCTTAAACTCCTCTGCTATCAATTTAGGGTTGGATGTCATATTACCTGATTGTAACCGAATTGCCTGTATATTATAATTTGACTGTTTACAGCTAATTTTATTAGCCAACAGGGTATCTGGCTTGCTTGCGGTTTCAAAAACCATCCTCTTAGACCAGCTCATGGAATTCTCAGCTTGGGAGGTCAATAGCATATTTATTTCTATTCTGATATCTTTTCAACTCTTTTAAGGTGTCAGGTTACATAGTTACATAGTGACATAGTGACATAGTAGATGAGGTTGAAAAAAGACGTACGTCCATCAAGTTCAACCTATGCTAAATTTAGACAACAGATACTTTATCCTATATCTATACTTACATATTGATCCAGAGGAAGGCAAACAAAAAAACCCAGAGTCATATCATCCAATGATATCTCATAAGGGGAAAAATAAATTCCTTCCTGACTCCAAGAATGGGAAATTTGATTAATCCCTGGATCAACATATTTCCCATGTATACTTATTTGGTATATCCATGTATGCACCTTTCCTTTCTAAAAAGATGTCCAACCTTTTTTTGAACAAATTTATTGTTTCTGCCATCACAGTCTCCATGGGTAATGAATTCCACATTTTAACTGCCCTTATTGTAAATAACCCTTTCCTTTGTTGCTGGTGAAATCTCCTTTTCTCCAACCTTAAGGGATGCCCCTGAGTTCTTTGTATTGCCCTTGGGATGAATAGTTCTATTATCTAGGTCTATTATTACGTTTATGTAAGGCAGAGAGCACTTTAAATTTTGCTTGTAATTTCAGCAATGTTGCCTCTTTTTCACTTTTCTGTCCTGCAGCAATGCTGATATGGGTGCCCCCTGAATGTGGCCTTATGGACTTCCCATAGGGTGATGTGGGAGTCCACACTACCTAGATTGGTTCTGAAAAATCGGTCTCTCTCTGTATTGACCTTCTGAAACACCTCTGGGATTTTTATAACTGATTCATTTAGTTTCCAGTTTGCTCCTGGTCTGTCTAGATTAATGTGGGCGCACTGTAATTCTATTGGTGCGTGATCTGATGACGAAATATCATGGATCCTCATAGAGGAGATCTTTGGGACCAGTCTGTTTGATACAAAGAAGTAATCTATTCTGCTGTAACTGGAGTGTGGAAGTGAGAAAAATGTATATCCTTTTTCTGTCGGGTGTAATTCCCTCCAAATGTCAGTCAGTTGATTATCCCGCAACCTGGGAAAGTCCCTTTAAAAGGTATTTGGTGGGTTCTGAAGAATCAACATGTGTCTACTGAAGGAATATTAGATCTCCTTGCATTCTTTTAAGCTCTCTCAGGGCCAGTTTTCGTTTACCATTGGAATAAAGTCCTTTGACATTCAAGGATATTAGTTTTATTGGTGTTTGGTTAGTCATGTTTGAATTTAAGTGTAATTATTTAAAATACTCGTGTTTGTGGCCTGCAGTAAGTGTGGAGGTTTGGAGTTACCTGGAATCACTGTAATTTGAGGCAGACCGCAGAAACATCGACGAGAGTCCTATCCTGTATTAAATGGCAGAACTGGGGAGGAAAAAACTGGGAAGGAAAAAGAGGGGGGTTAACAAAAAAAAGGAGTAAAGGAGCAAATAAATGGGCGTAAGAATGACCTCATCCAAATTTGCTAATCGGTATCTAGATCGATCGACTTGGCGGGCATAACGCATAAATGCATTGCACAGACCCCGGGTTCAATGGGACAGTATCCCACATGACTCCGCTCGACCTCTTTTCCACCTCCAAAACCTTTATCTCAATCTCATACGTATTAGGGGATAGCAAGAGAAACAGAAACATAACATTTCCCCACATTTGACACTACATAAATGTTTCTAGGTACTAGTTAATCCATACTTCATCCGAGAATCCGACCCTTTCCCCATGTTGGAAGGTTATCTTTTCTAGTTGGGCCTGTTCCGGATTTCTCAGGACTATACATCTTAAAGGGGCGTGTAACAGGAACTTATCTCTGTTTAAATAAATCAGCCTCAGAGCTCTGAAAATCCGGCAGAGAGATAGGTAATGGCAGCCACTCAATTAACTAGTCTCTACCTGGACTAATGAGAGCTCTGTAAAAAGCCTCATGTAAGACACAGGAAAGAGATTCCAGAGTTCACAATTGGGCTGACACAGGAAAGCAGAGAAGCCTGCACACAGACACTGTCTTGAGCACAAAGGTGTGCTGAGACCAAGACACCCATATTTCCTGGACACAAAGGACCCAAGAACCTGCTAGAGACTGTCATGGAGGGCCACCTGCTTTAGGTACCTCCTGAGACTTCTGGGTCCTGACCCTTTAGTGTTTCAACTGACCTGCTATGTTAGACCACCTCCCCTGATTTATTGAACTGGGTTTAACCACCCGCTCTACCCATCAAGTACGCGATTAGAAATGTTTTGGCCTTTTTGATACATGGCCCAGTTAACTTCTCTCCTAGAGTCCAGAGCAAGTTTTACTCCATATCCCATTCAGAGAAGACCTGGGAACAGTACAGAGCAGGGGCATCTGACCCTCCATGGGACTTGCCTGAACATAGACTTCAACTTATTTTTATGGAGGGACCTCTTGGATAGATGTTACCCCAACGGGAGGTGAAAGCGGAGATGACACCACCCGGCCTTCCTCAAGATGGAGGCACCTGGCGTCACTGGGCATTTCTCACATCCAGCTCGTGGCCCATCACTGAAATGTGCCACACAGGATTAACCAATCTCCTTCGTACCACTCACCTCTTGGTCTTGACCACTCCGCTCCTGGACCTCTGGTCTTTCTCATCCTGGAAATGCCTCTATGGATTTTGTGTGCTGTGGGTGTTTCTGTGTCCTCTGTATCTGGACCTCTCTCGGATGGGGTTCAAGGCCCAAGGACTCAAGAAAGGCATCGGCCTCCTCTGGGAATCTCAAAGAGGCTTGTCTCCCATTACTGTTTACAATTACACAGGAGAGGGAGTGGCGCAGTGAGTAAAGACACTAACTGGCATTGAGCGTTTGAAGCAGGGGTGCCTGGTTCAATTCCTGGTGTCGACTCCTTGTGACCTTAGGCAAGACACTTTATCTCCCTGTGCCTCAGGCACCAAAAAACATAGATTGAAAGCTCCACGGGGCAGGGAATTGTGTCTGCGAAATGTCTCTGTAAAGCGTTACGTAAAACTAGCAGCGCTATACAAGAACATGCTATTATTATTACTACACGAAACGGGAATGCCCATCTGTATCGGACCTCCATGGTCTCTCAGGATCTTGGTCACCATCCTTGCTATAGTGGTTCTTGAGAGGTCCTGGAAGATCTGAATGTCAGAGTTTTCAAACTCCAAACGAGTTTTGATTTCTGCAGCCCAGAATAATTCTCTCTTTTGTGCTATAGTGGTGCATTTTTACCACCACACCTCTTCTCTTCCTTGGATCAATAAATCATGGATCTAGCGCTCTATGTGCTCTGTCCATTTGCATGTGATCTTTCTGTAGCATAGGCTCAATGTGCAAAAAAAGGTATTTTTAAATGGCTGCAGCTCCTCCGTGGAAATCCCATCTGGGATGTTCGTTATCTTCAGGTTGTGTCTCCTCTGACGGTTCTCAAGGTCATCAACCTTATCCTTAAGATTTCTGACCTGGCCTCTTCAATAAGCCTGAAAACCTCGATGTCAGTGAGACCGTGGCACATTTGTGTGCTGAACTGCATTAATTATTTGTGGTTAATACAGTACATGCAGGCTTTTTAAAAAAAAATTTTTTTTAACAATATCATAGTGGAAAGGTTTTCTTCTTTCATTGTATGTGCTGTAACTTATTCTTCATGCTCTCTTTACCGTTTTCTTCATTTTACAGTACATGTTCTTTGTTGTAATGTATTTGTCACTAATTCTCTCTCCTCCCCCCACCCCCCACCACTTACACTAGTTCCTGGTTGAATATCATGTATTATTTTTTGAACATTATGCTGCCAGGCAACACTAATTGTTTGTTATTAACTTCTGTGGTGCTGTCAAAGCTATGTAATTTGTTTCAAATTCCCAACATCGAAGGGGTTAACATGGCAAGTGACGTACCTGTTTCTAAAAATTCTGGCAAACGTTAGCAGTAGTGTTTGAATAACTGTACATCTGTAGTGTATACAGGCTTAGACAGGATTTAGGTTTTGTGCTGAACTAGTCAATGCAAACACCTAGAGCCGCAGACATCATGCAGTAGAAAGGAGTTGTAATCACAGCACTGAATCCCTATACCTCATCCCACAGCCTTCTGCAATGTTCACGTCTAGTGTACCATCCTTTTAAATGGTATTTGCATACACCATGTTATATATCTACATTGCACAATTTATTCCAGTTTCTTTGTGCCCCCCATAAATAGAAAGTCTGACGTGACAAACTTCTAGATTTAAAAGAAACTAACTTCTTACAAATAACCCAACGGAGAACAAAACAAATAACTATTGTGTCAAATCACACTTTTCTGTGTCGATACATAGACCCTGTAATTTTCGTACTTATCAAATCACTCATGACATTGCTTTTCATCGTCATTAAGTGGTGTTTTTCTCTAAATGTTTTAAAAAAATCCATTTCATGGAATGATCCCAGTGCTTGGAAAACATATGATAAACCCAACGCATCCACCCATGTTTGTTGGCTTCACTGCTAAATAGAGCATTTACTGATTTACATTTTATGCCAGCACTCTTTTTATTTTATCTAAAATCCACGAATAAACTTTAATTTAATCTAATATAACAACCATCTTTAAAATGCAATACTTTTCACCAACAAATACAATTTGATAGTAGATATTAGCAGACATTAAAAATGTTATGTTGGTAAAAAAAAAGTGACATACCCCACCGTACTGTGGAGCTTAGGACCCCATTTTAAAATGGATAAGTAAAGAGTAACATTGTGCTCATTTGTATGCTATTACCCAGAATCCATGGCTGCAGTAGTAGCACTGTTTGCTAAGTGATAATGGGGAAAGGCAGGGTTGTAGACCAGTCTGAGACATGCAAATGCACCACAAGTGGTATAGTAGATATTAAAACATATTGAAATCAACAATTTTGATGAGTTCACTGTAAGTCCATTTATTCTAGTTGCCTACGTACAAACAGTTTATGCCTATGGGCCTCACCCTTGTTCAGAGCTGTCACCTTTCAAAGCTTCCAATCAGTGATTCTTGGAGGTTGTTGGATTAACAAAGGCATTTTAATGTACTGTTGTCAATAACTATGCACTACTGAACTCTGTGGGACTGTCTCAGTTAGATTGCATACAGAAGATGGCATTCCTGATGTGGATTTGTATTGAGTGTGGTGTAAAATGTGTCATCTGCAAACATGTGTAGCCCCCGTAAACAGCACAGGCTATACCTATCTCCCTTCTACTGTGGTAAGTCCTGTTAAGATCAGGCACCAGTAATCATCATGGGTTTTCCCCCTTCATAGCCCTGCCCTGAGTGGTAGATGCAGGCCTGGACTCTGCTGCAGGCGTGAGCAAGAGGGGAGGTTCTGCTGACATCACCAGAGGTGGGGCTAGCTCTATATTTAGCAGCCAACTCCGGTGAGTAGTTTTCAGTTATGCCGAGAGTCTGCAGTGCAGTCAGATATGTGAGAGTCTACAGTTCAGTTAGTATGCCGTGAGTCGAAGAGTCCTGCGGATCGGTCCGAGGAGTTGGAGGAGACCGCGGTCTCCCCTGTGCAGAGTGCAGGAGCAGAGAGAGGAGTGGAGAGATTCAGCTTCCTTTAGTAGAGCTGATAGAGTTATAGACCTGGTGGACCAATGCCCTCACCCCTCTGCCTTAGGGTGATGGGGAGAATCCAAGCTTCACCGCGAGGATAACCTCGGGGGTGGGCCACGGGGTATTGAAGCCTTAGCCCAGACCATCCTGTCGGAGGAGAGACTTGGAGGGAAGGAGAGGAGGAATTATCTGTGTGGGAAGAGAGCGGAGTAATAAGTACAGCTTGGCTGTTGTTGTTGCGGCTACTGGACGCCACTACCGTTGGGAGTTGCTGATCTGCCAATAAAAGAGACTATCCTTTGTTACCAAAGACTGTGTGTGAATTGGAAGCTATTACCCTGGGACCCAAGGGGTTCTTCTATAGAGGTCCTGTCCCATATTCCTGGGTGTATAGAAGATGGAGGCGCTGCACCACTAAGAGATCATAGAGGCTACCATCCCAGAAGCCCGGTCCTGGCTCCCCAATAACATCGCGGGAAGCTCAGGCCCTCCTGTTCCTCACAGGTATGCACCACACCGCATGTGATCTGCCCTCATGCACCCTAGACACCACCGTAGAGTCTGGGGGAAGGGGGGAAGCAGGGTTACACATGTATTGCATACTTTATATACTCTTGTAATATGCGGAGATTCCCAATTGGCGCAAATCAGCCCAGTGTAACTAAAAACTTACTGAATCGTTTTTTTACTTATAGGGCAAATAAAAATATCACGTGAGCACATTCACATGTCTCAGACAGGTCTGCAAACTGCTTTTTACCATTAATCTCTTAGCATATGTAACGGGTTTTCACCCCCCCCCAATCTCACATTGGCCCGGGTACTCTAATAATCAATCCCCCCATTACGTGTTAGTGTTTGGTGGTGCACCTGTAGGCAACAGGACTCCTGAGTCTCCTGCTTGATGGTATTAGGGGATTTCCAGCAGGACAGGTAGCTGAGGTAGTGTGTGCGAGTTCAACTTACATCATGTGCAGCGCCTCCACCTCATCAGGATCTGTGCTTCCGCAGGGAGATGGTCCTGGTGAGGAACTCCTTCTTGGTGGTGCCATCCACTGCTGAGTAATTCCACACTCACACAGTGGGGGTATCGTTAACAAGGTCATCTTTATTGTAGACGGTGATGTACAGTAGCAGACTGCCCCATGCAGCTGCCGGCTCTAGCCGCACATCTCTCCGTGCTGTCCCTTTGCCAGGAACGCCCTCCCGTATTGAAGTTGGATTCCCTCTTCTCCTAGGGAGATCCTCTCTGTGCCAGGTCCCTGGACACAGAGTGGCTTAGACAGGCTCATTGGTCAACCTGGACCGCTAGTTACTTCACTAGGGTCACAAAGTGTTCCTACAATCCCTTATGCAGGCAATAAAACTTCCCAACAACTTTCCACAGCTGCTGGAACACACTATCACTAACTGTGTTGTGCCTTATATACTTCAGGAGGCAGGTGCATCCCTGATGTCACTATCCAGGGACTCAGAGCATACAGCCACTCCCCTCCATACATAGGGCACCTCACCATGGTGTGAGGGAAAACCTCCATAACTACTGCTGGCATACCTGTACTTACCAGGACTTACTGCCAAAAGAGAGGAAAGTAATATACCATTATTATTATGCATGGCTATATACTCCCCCTGGTGAATCCCCACCGACCCGGCTGGGGCCTAAATTTGGTGTACCTTGCTCCAGGAAACACTGACAAAGAACACACAAATTAAGCGTTAAACATTATCACATTCACATAATAATGACAGAACATCCGCTCACTGACCAGCAGAGAGCATCAAAGAAAAATGCAGACCACTCTTTGACGGGACCTAATAGTAGTGTCGAGGGTCTGGTTTCTTCACCTCCTGCCCCGCTGCATCGTGATTGTCACGCTAAACTCTCGGGGCAAGCCTCGCTCATTACAATACACCACCTTGTACATATAAATGCTGCGCCCGATTTTCCAGATCCGCATCAGTTGGGAGACCCTCTGCTCCTCCTGAACTCCCTTAATGGCTCCTCTTTTATTAACGATATAGTATTCAATATCATTACGAAGCCACCTTTCTCGATTGTCCTCTATTTCCCTCATCAGAGGTTCAGGGACATATGGGTATTCGAGCCCATTGGATCTTTTATATTTGGCTGCAATAGCCCGTTCAGCTCGGCAGGCCCGGGTTAATTTAGTTTGCCCAGCCTTTCCCGGCAACACCCATGACAGGGGCTCATCTAACTCCACTGGATCATCTAACCCTTCCGATCCCTTTGGGGTAATAAGACCTCCTTGTATTCGGTCCCACCTTACTCGTAGCTCCTTGAGATAGGCCTCATCGTCAAAATCCCCAGGAGCCCACCAATGGTCAACCACACCATCCCTTTCTAGAATGAAACGGGTGCGGTCTATCCAGGCGACATAACCCTCATATAATGGTGCCCACCACCTAGTTTCCCGTACCTTCAGCAAGACCCCCCTGCACATTGCTGAATCTACCCATCACAACTATTGCCAAATACAGGCTGTAATAATACTGGGAGAATGTGAGTTCCCATTCATGATTCCTGCTCAGATTGCTGTATTCATTTAGACATATTGCACTATTTTGTTATTCTTTCCCTTACATGTTTATGGTGATACCTGCGCTCCCCACAAGTTTCTCCACACCAGTCTGCACTGCAGGCAGAGACAGACCACTGTCTCCACACCCTCTACGCGGATAATCAGGAAGCCTCCTGGAGCCGAATAGGGGAGGGTGGATATCAAGGGACTCTGTTCCACTTTCTCCGCTTGCTCAGCCATGGTCACCAACGGAAGCACTCGTCCTAGCGGTCTGTATTGATCAATGGCTCTTCGCAACTGAAGTGCAGGGGATGGTAGTGCAAGCCTTCCCCCCACTTCCTCCATCGGCATCCAGTGGAACTGCAGACCACTCCCTCTGGTTGAAACTAGGGGGATGTCTCGCCGCTTTGTAGGCTGACCCAGCACAGGGGCGGAGTGAGTCATAGTCCATGAGGGCGCGGCTCCAGCTTTCGCGCCAAACTCCCCAACTGGGTGGAGTTTCCTGGTTGCCGCCAATCCTGGCCAACAATTAGCAAACTGCAGAGTTGCAAGACTTTCTGCAGCTGGCCCACGCGGTGTCCCGGGAACGCGGGAACCGCCATTTTGGTAAGTACTGTCCTTCTTCATATTTGAGAAAAAGAGTAGAAAACCAGACTGTGTGGTGCTCTAAAACGTAGACTCAGCAACTTCAATTATAATGTATACATAATGTTTGTCCTCGAAGTATCCCACATATAAATGGTGACCACCTATAGCATAAACACCTATTTCCACCAGGTATCAATAAACCGGAAGAGTATAACCCCAATTGGTAAATACTCACACTAGCTAGTGTCCAGCCAAATCATTGAATAGGAAAAACGGTGTAATAGAGTAAATAAACTCACTTAGAGCAGGTGGTCCTCCCGGGATTAACCTTCCTAGGTGCGTGCATCCGGTACTCCACAGCAAGGGCAGATATCCAGAAAGGAGAATTGGAGCACAGCTACATAAAAAATATGCTAGAGAGTGTTTCCCAAACCAAGAGGTTTATTATGGTCAGAGCATGGTAACAGAAAAAATAGAGCCCTCAGGCCCCCACCGACATGTTTCGAGCGTGCGCTCTTTATCAAGGTGTACAATGATCTAATATTCCCCCTTACCTAATATAGTCTCCTTTTCCCGCCAAACGTCCCGTTAACCCGTCGCTTAGCTGTATCACCTGCGATGCGCCCTGTTGCCAGAGTGCATCACGAGTACCACGCTTCACGGCGGGTGTCGCGGTGACATCAGCGCGTCAAGAATTACAACAAACTTTATTGACAATCTAAACTTAACAAACCTAACACAAATTCAAACAACTTTATTAATCTACTGAAACATAATATATATTAACTAAAGATACAGACATATAATACGAATAAAATCAATTAAAAAAACACAAGCAAGGTTTAAAGAAAAAATATACACAAGCAAGGTTTAATGAAAAAACGTTGATCGCTACAAGGTTAAAAGAAGTATTTATTTATGTATTGGGTTGTGAAACATATGAGTCCACATATCCCCACCATATCCAAGATATTATAACCAGTATATATCTACAAGCTAGTCAATATATTCACTTACTTAATCAGTACACATATAAATACATATAAATACATACACATACTACTGGATACACATACTACTGGATAAAAAGGAACTCTTCTGGATTTTTACTTTAAATACTAGGATCCCATATGGATTGAATACAGATTGGGATTTAAACCCATATCTAAAATGAAGATTGATACCTAATCAATTGTAATATGAATTCATTAATTATCATTATATACAAATTTATATGTGTATATCTTTATGTATATATATTCTATTTGCATATTATAATCTATTTGCACTACCATCAATTTATGTATAAATTTGATTGTATAATGATAAAATAAATTACATATTTATAAGTGCTATGGATAGACTGGGAAAACTGTGTTATATCACTTACATTATAAGATATTCATCCTCAAAGCTGTAAATGGTTAAGAATATGATCTGAAACATATGAATTCCATACCCATACCTTAGGAATATAACTTACATATAATTGAAGAAATTTCTGTTGATTCAGGCATATATGCTAATTATTCATTATATTTGATTAAGTAAGTGAATATATTGACTAGCTTGTAGATATATACTGGTTATAATATCTTGGATATGGTGGGGATATGTGGACTCATATGTTTCACAACCCAATACATAAATAAATACTTCTTTTAACCTTGTAGCGATCAACGTTTTTTCATTAAACCTTGCTTGTGTATATTTTTTCTTTAAACCTTGCTTGTGTTTTTTTAATTGATTTTATTCGTATTATATGTCTGTATCTTTAGTTAATATATATTATGTTTCAGTAGATTAATAAAGTTGTTTGAATTTGTGTTAGGTTTGTTAAGTTTAGATTGTCAATAAAGTTTGTTGTAATTCTTGACGCGCTGACGTCACCGCGACACCCGCCGTGAAGCGTGGTACTCGTGATGCACTCTGGCAACAGGGCGCATCGCAGGTGATACAGCTAAGCGACGGGTTAACGGGACGTTTGGCGGGAAAAGGAGACTATATTAGGTAAGGGGGAATATTAGATCATTGTACACCTTGATAAAGAGCGCACGCTCGAAACATGTCGGTGGGGGCCTGAGGGCTCTATTTTTTCTGCTAACCATGCTCTGACCATAATAAACCTCTTGGTTTGGGAAACACTCTCTAGCATATTTTTTATGTAGCTGTGCTCCAATTCTCCTTTCTGGATATCTGCCCTTGCTGTGGAGTACCGGATGCACGCACCTAGGAAGGTTAATCCCGGGAGGACCACCTGCTCTAAGTGAGTTTATTTACTCTATTACACCGTTTTTCCTATTCAATGATTTGGCTGGACACTAGCTAGTGTGAGTATTTACCAATTGGGGTTATACTCTTCCGGTTTATTGATACCTGGTGGAAATAGGTGTTTATGCTATAGGTGGTCACCATTTATATGTGGGATACTTCGAGGACAAACATTATGTATACATTATAATTGAAGTTGCTGAGTCTACGTTTTAGAGCACCACACAGTCTGGTTTTCTACTGTGCATTTATATCTGTGAGGTGGCTCACATGGACTGTTACATTTTTTAGAATATTGCTTTAGAGAGTGTGCTATTCCCTCTATTTTTATACACATCACAAATATATATATTTTTTGGATTTTTGTGTATATTTTTTATTGGTTTAATTATGGATCAGAATAATACAGATTTTGAGGAGGATATTGATCAAGAAAATGAGACTTTCACACAATATGCATTTTGCTGTTCAGATAATTCAAAGAGAACAAAGTAAGCAGAGCAAGTATTTGATATTACAGTGGAATCGGTTTGTGAGGATTTGTCTGACCTAAAGATACAATTTACAAAGTTGGAAAGATTATTATCATTAAAAGTACGCACATGGTGGGACATTATAACATTACAAAATTATATAAGAACAAAAAGGATCCCAAGAGGATTAAGAATTAAAAAAACTCCCACTTTTGGGTTCATTAATGTGGACTTTGAGAATGACTGGAAAGACACCCTTAACTGTTGTTCATTTGCACTTATGGATTTAATTATACAACTCAAAACAAAAGAAAAGCTGCAATTAGACAAAGACATACAGATATTGCAAAAGGATTTACGTCAATTTATTGAAATGGAGGGATTTAATGATCTGGATGAGAAGTTATCTACCAATATTGAAGTTATGGAGAAGGAAATTATGTTAAAAAAACAAACAAAGTTTGAGAGAGACAAGCAGGACTATTTGCGTAATCAGGTCTATGTGTGGCAGAGGCCAGCGCCCACAAAAAGATACAATTCTTCTACACCTAAAAAGAATTACGGGGATAAACAAAAGTCCATTCTCAAGAAAAACATTTCCTTTTCACAAACAACAAGTGGGGAATCAGATTTTTCGGACAATGACACATTTGCCCACACAAGTAACTCACATGGAGATCAATTAAATCCTAGACCACAGAGGGACACTAGAGAGAGAAGAGGGGATCCAACTTATCCAGGACATACCTTTCAGGAAAACAACAGTAGAAGTAAAGAAATTCAACCTAACACGTATTTTGGTTCTTCAAAAAACCGGGAGCGTACAAACATACACGAAGAGGAAAGAAAAGAAAGCAAGAAAAATCCCTCAAAGAGGAAAAAGAACTCCTGATTGAAAATACAGGGGTTATTAATCTAACTAATACTCCTTTGACACAGGCAGAACTTTCTGTATTGGATAAAGGGCTCAAATATGCACCTTCATCGAATTTTAAACTGTTTGATGTTATCATTGATTTGAACAAATATGTTCGGAAATTAACCCTTAAAAGGTTCTTTGATGGAGGGGATAGGATTGATGATGATGAGAGGGATGGAGGTGGTGACATGAGCGGTCCTACTACTCAGGGAACATATGTTCCCTTGAGTGGGGGGGAGCTTACAGAATTACCTCTAGGCCCAGATCCGTCACCCCCTACCCTGACATTTAAAGAACAGTGTTGTCTGCAAGACATGAACAACTTAATAAATGAAAATGTATTGTCTGATACTATTGATCTTTCCAATGTTCTAGGTAGACAACAATCGGGTTTTAAGAAGAAATCAGTATTTTTTCCAAAACATATGAAGGGACACTACCTCATGACTTTCGAGAAACTTGTTGAGAGGGACTTGATCCTCCTCTCTAGAGGATACACGTTTCAAGTGTCTCCTCTACAGAGCAGGATTAACAATCTCAGCAAGGTTGAAAAAGAGGCTTTACACAATTTGAAAAATAATAAAGATTTCATTGTTAAAAGTGCAGATAAGGGGGGAGCCATTGTAGTGCAGAGTAAAAGACAATATAAGGAGGAGGCTATACGCCAATTGTCAGATGATTCATCATACTCTGTACTACGTGGTGACCCAACTCCTATGTTCCTTAAACAGCTCAGGTTACTCATAGAAGAGGGTTCCCTTTTAGGAGTTCTTGATTCTAAGGAGTGTGAATTTCTTTTTGAGACACATCCCATTATCCCAGTATTTCACCATCTCCCAAAGATCCATAAAACTTTGGTCTCCCCCCCTGGGAGACCAATAGTTGCTAGTATTGGATCTTTGGGAGATGGTGTCTCTAGATATGTGGATTATTATTTGCAACAATTTGTTTATGATTTACCATCACATATCAGAGACAGTGGTGACCTTTTGGATAAACTCACAAGCATTGATTGGAAAGGGGGTTACATCTGGGTTACACTAGACACTAGACATTATAACCCACCAACATGGTATGGCAGCTGTCAACACTTATTTGGAACACTCCACATTATCACTAACACAGAGAGCTTTTATTTTGGATTGTATTCACTTTTTATTAACACATAATTACTTTTTGTTTGATGACACTTTTTATCTCCAAATATGTGGAACCGCTATGGGTACCAGCTTTGCTCCATCTTATGCCAACCTATTCTTGGGTTGGTGGGAGTCGGTCCACATATTTGGAGATAACAACCCTTATCGACACTTTATCACTTTTTATAGACGGTTTTTGGATGATTTAATATTTATTTGGGAAGGAGGGGAAGAATCACTTTTATTATTTATTAATCTCCTTAATCACAATGATTTTAATTTAAAATTCACTTACACTTATGATTTTCACCATATTCATTACCTTGATCTATATTTATTTATTGATATGCACATGAAAATTGGTTCAAATATTTATAGGAAAGAAAACTCACGTAACACATATTTAAGATTTGACAGCTGCCATCCAAAACCCCTCTTAAATTCAATACCAAAAGGACAACTCATCCGATTAAAAAGGATTTGTTCCAATGAGGAGGACTTTCTGACTCAATCAGAGGAACTCTTAAAAAGATTTGAGGAGAGGGGATATCTTAAATCCAATCTTGAAAGGTCATTTGCTGAAGTTAGGGATATGAATAGGGTTGATCTCTTAAACAAACAAAGGAATCCAAAACAGAGCACATGGGACTTTAATAGTCCAATGTTTATAACACAATTCAATGTTCAAGCGAATGGTATTAAGGAGATTGTGAGGAAACATTGGAATGTATTATCTGCAGACCCCTTACTGAAGAAAGTATACCAGGAGGGCCCACGTTTCGTCTTTAAAAAGGCTAAAACAGTTGCTAATTATGTCTCTCGAAGTCTTTTTACATCTAAACAACAATCACATGGGGTTGGTCTACCAAAGGGCTGTTACAAATGTTTGAAGTGTATTTCCTGTACGTTCATGGATCAAACATCTAATTTCAAATCCTTTAATACAGGACAAATATACACTATAAAATCCTTCATTAATTGCAATACCACATTCATAGTCTATTTATTGGACTGTGGATGTGGTAAGCAATATGTGGGACGCACAACACGAGCATTGAAGGCCAGAATGCGAGAACATATTAGGTTGATTAAACTTAAGGATCTCACGCATCCGGTATCCCAACACTTTACAACTTGTAAACATGGGGATATTACTAAATTAAGATTTAGAGGAATTGAACATATTGAAATGCCATATAGGGGTGGTAATAGATTGGAACTACTGGATAAAAAGGAACTCTTCTGGATTTTTACTTTAAATACTAGGATCCCATATGGATTGAATACAGATTGGGATTTAAACCCATATCTAAAATGAAGATTGATACCTAATCAATTGTAATATGAATTCATTAATTATCATTATATACAAATTTATATGTGTATATCTTTATGTATATATATTCTATTTGCATATTATAATCTATTTGCACTACCATCAATTTATGTATAAATTTGATTGTATAATGATAAAATAAATTACATATTTATAAGTGCTATGGATAGACTGGGAAAACTGTGTTATATCACTTACATTATAAGATATTCATCCTCAAAGCTGTAAATGGTTAAGAATATGATCTGAAACATATGAATTCCATACCCATACCTTAGGAATATAACTTACATATAATTGAAGAAATTTCTGTTGATTCAGGCATATATGCTAATTATTCATTATATTTGATTAAGTAAGTGAATATATTGACTAGCTTGTAGATATATACTGGTTATAATATCTTGGATATGGTGGGGATATGTGGACTCATATGTTTCACAACCCAATACATAAATAAATACTTCTTTTAACCTTGTAGCGATCAACGTTTTTTCATTAAACCTTGCTTGTGTATATTTTTTCTTTAAACCTTGCTTGTGTTTTTTTAATTGATTTTATTCGTATTATATGTCTGTATCTTTAGTTAATATATATTATGTTTCAGTAGATTAATAAAGTTGTTTGAATTTGTGTTAGGTTTGTTAAGTTTAGATTGTCAATAAAGTTTGTTGTAATTCTTGACGCGCTGACGTCACCGCGACACCCGCCGTGAAGCGTGGTACTCGTGATGCACTCTGGCAACAGGGCGCATCGCAGGTGATACAGCTAAGCGACGGGTTAACGGGACGTTTGGCGGGAAAAGGAGACTATATTAGGTAAGGGGGAATATTAGATCATTGTACACCTTGATAAAGAGCGCACGCTCGAAACATGTCGGTGGGGGCCTGAGGGCTCTATTTTTTCTGTTACCATGCTCTGACCATAATAAACCTCTTGGTTTGGGAAACACTCTCTAGCATATTTTTTATGTAGCTGTGCTCCAATTCTCCTTTCTGGATATCTTCTTCATATTTGAGGTAGCGTCTGGCTGTTTGTTTATTGGTGTGTAATAAAGTCCATTTCGTTCCTCCCATCTCGCAAGGCTGTCGTCCTCACTATTCTCGGGGTATCTTCCCGAAAACATAGGCATGACAAACACGGCGCAGCCACGGCTTTCACGCCATTCCATAACAAACACACAAGAGTCTCTCCTGTAGCTTGTTCTCCTTCCTCATCCCGGCATCCTAGACCTTCTGCTCTTTGCAGATCCTCCATTCTGACGGTCGCTTCTTGCTCACTGTATACTGGATTATTGTACATGGAGCTCCGCTCTGCGGGGCAGCTACCACATCCGTACAATAAACATGCCTTGTGCACCACCTTGTGTACCTAACATATGTCTAACTCGTGTTTGCACTACCTCAGGCTAGGCTCACTCTCTCAGTGTCTACTGTATCTCCTTCCTCCCAGTCTGTGCTCCCTTCGGTAAGTGATCTGGAATGGCTAGAGTACTCTGGGGCTTCCATGCAGTACTTGGGCATCTATCTCTCTTGGTCAGCCTAGTGCAGACCCTCTCCAGGACTCCTGACCTTGTTAACAGGCTCTCCCTTCAGGCATCCTACCCCTAGCGTGACCTCAAGGTGACTCGGACAGCTATAGCCCCTCTCCAGACCCACTAACTCCTCTCAGGTTCCCAGGGTATCCCTGCGGTTCCATCCCAACGCAGCACAAAGTGGCAGCATACACTTTCCCTGTTTCCTAGTGTGTGCCTAGCAAAAGCCTGTCCTGTTTAATAGATATATATATCTCAGCAGCGCCTCCAATTGTAACGGGTTTCCCCCCCCCCAATCTCACATTGGCCCGGGTACTCTAATAATCAATCCCCCCATTACGTGTTAGTGTTTGGTGGTGCACCTGTAGGCAACAGGATTCCTGAGTCTCCCGCTTGATGGTATTAGGGGATTTCCAGCAGGACATGTAGCTGAGGTAGTGTGTGCGAGTTCAACTTACATCATGTGCAGCGCCTCCACCTCATTAGGATCTGTGCTTCCGCAGGGAGATGGTCCTGGTGAGGAACTCCTTCTTGGTGGTGCCATCCACTGCTGAGTAATTCCACACTCACACCGTGGGGGTATCGTTAACAAGGTCATCTTTATTGTAGACGGTGATGTAGCAGACTGCCCCATGCAGCTGCCGGCTCTAGCCGCACATCTCTCCGTGCTGTCCCTTTGCCAGGTACGCCCTCCTGTATTGAAGGGGGATTCCCTCTTCTCCTAGGGAGATCCTCTCTGTGCCAGGTCCCTGGACACAGAGTGGCTTAGACAGGCTGATTGGTCAACCTGGACCGCTAGTTACTTCACTAGGGTCACAAAGTGTTCCTACAATCCCTTATGCAGGCAATACAACTTCCCAACAACTTTCCACAGCTGCTGGAACACACTGTAACTAACTGTGATGTGCCTTATATACTTCAAGAGGCAGGCGCATCCCTGATGTCACTATCCAGGGACTCAGAGCATACAGCCACTCCCCTCCATACATAGGGCACCTCACCATGGTGTGAGGGAAAACCTCCATAACTACTGCTGGCATACCTGTACTTACCAGGACTTACTGCCAACAGAGAGGAAAGTAATATACCATTATTATGCATGGCTATACATACAATGCTTCCACTGCAGCCAGGGATTCTGGGTAATGACATGCAAAAGAGCTCACAATGTCAACATTCGCTTCAAATTCACAGCCTTTCAGCACAGCCTGGGTTAAAGAACTGCATAGCCAGTAAACCTACTCACAAGACGGCTGTTTCAACCTTACTTATACAGCAAATATATTCAGTTATGTGTATTTTGCTCCCTCTTGTGGTAGTTTCTTTATACTTCAGAGGACTAAGAAACTATTGATACTGTACTGTGATTACAATAGGAGTTTAACAAAGTTTTTTCTAAGTTTTTCATTCGTAAATATAACATTCATTGGAAACCAAGGCTACTTCTCAGTTTTTACACTGACATGCAGCATGCACTAAACACACAGACACTTTATGGGGTGTGCAACCATCTGATTTTTAAAGCATTTCTAGAACATCAAAATATACTGTATGGAGGGATACGTAATGTCAAATAATACAGCAGAGACATTATCGCCATTGACTCCTTGGCTATTTCCCTTTTTATGAATACAGAATTAATACATATTTTCACTGGGTACAATACTACCATTCCACTTCAGTGTGACCCTTCCAAGAAGGTGGTAAAGTAACCACTATATTAAGAGAACATCAGGCTTCACATATGTGCATTAACCATGTACACTATTCACAGGCAATACTGGGTCTGTATATTGATAGGCCAAGGATCTTAGGGGGTTATGCTCTAAAGTGCGTAAGTGCTGATCGATCGCTTTTTTAACTTGAATGGGAGTTTCTGTGCGTTAGTGCCTAACGAGCACCAACACACAAGCATAATCCTTAGTAAAACCTGAGCTGAGTGGGAACACATTTGATATCATGGACTTATAGGAATAGGTTAAATCTACTGTTGGTTAATTACTTGTTCTGTGGGAATTATATGTAAATTAGGCTACATAGCATTCTACATATATAAATGGTGCACAGATGTGTTTTTGAAGTATTTAAATAAAAAATATGAAATTTCTGTAAGTCTATGTATGTGTGTGTATATATATATATATATATATATATATATATATATATATATATATATATATATATATATATATGTTCCCCTGATGAAATCCGCTGAGTCGGAAGAAACGCGTAGGGTCACGTGGTCAAGGAACAACGGTGGTGGAGCAGTTCAGACGCCATAAGCCAGACTCCAGCAAGGAAGTTCCCTGGTCAATTCCTAAGATGAGCCGTGCTGAACAGGAACTACAGGCTGCTCATTCGGGTTGCCGGAGAGATGCTGAGACGGTGTGACGACTCAGGAGATTCCTTCCTCTCCTTGTCCCTCTCTCCCATCTCCTGTTACCCTTTCAACTCCTTCCCACTCCTCTCCTTCATCTTCTACCTCTCTCCCCTTGCCGCAGCACGTTCCCCGCAGGTCTCGCATTCCCACGCACTCCCCGAGTCCCTGCTTTGATCCTCCCCGCTCCCTCTCCCCCGCGGCAGCTGCTTAACCTTCCCCTGTGGTGCCATCCGTCTGTTGCCTCCTCCTTGCGTGGTGCCCGCGGCACGGTGTTCCGCACACCTGGTGACGCGTCCGGTGCGTGCGCTCCCTCAGCCCACGGAGGACATGCGCACATGCTCCGCCAATACCTCCCCGGGCTCACCTGCTTCATCCTCCCTACCGCTGCATGCCATCTCGCGGTCATGTGTCGCGTGTGCGTCCCCCTTCTCTGGGCTCCGTGCTCCCCCTGCAGTCTTCCCCTGCTCCATGCGGTGCCTCTCTATGTTGCAACCTGTGCGCGTGCATTTCCAGCTTACAGGGGGGCACGCACACAGGCTCTTCTTATCCTGTTCCCCAGGTCTCCGCCTCCAAAGCCTTACAGGCCATTCCCCTGACTGCCCCTTTTGTCTCCTCCGCTTCTCTCCCTGTCCTATCCCACTTCTCTCTCTACTCCTCCACTCTCTCCTATTGGTATGCCCTCCTTTATAACCCCTGTCCACTTCTTCCTCGCTCTGCATAGTTCCTGTTTCCCTGTGTGTACCTGACCTATGCTGTGCTCCCTCTGTGTTCCTGTGAATTCCTGCTCCTGTGTTACCTTGGATTTCCCTGGCTTTGATCCCTGCTTGCCCTGGACTACTCTGATCTCTGGTATCCCTTTGAACCCTGCTACGCCTTCTACTTTGCTTACCTCTGGCTTCCTAGGACCTGGCTTATACTCTGACGATTCTACCCTCTGGACTCCTGAACATTGGCACACGGACACGACTATTCTTACGGACATCCCCAAGCGTTGCAAGTATATACTAACAACTCTTCCAACAGGCCCAGCAACGCCATACCACACTCCGGGCTTGCTCCCACTGCTGTGGGTGTGTGGTATCATACCGTTCCCACCTCAGTACTGGGGTCTAGCCAGGTCTGCGGGCATACAGGCGTGACAGACGGTGACAGCAGCAGCAGTGAAGCCTTACAGTTCATACAGCCATGCGGAACGAACTTACCACAGTCTGATACATCTTGGCGCATGGGTGTAAGGAATCGGGGGCCACGTCCCTTGTGGTGTGACCCCTCCTTACCCACTACCAGTACTGCAGC
Source organism: Ascaphus truei (assembly GCF_040206685.1). Classification (NCBI taxonomy): domain Eukaryota; kingdom Metazoa; phylum Chordata; class Amphibia; order Anura; family Ascaphidae; genus Ascaphus; species Ascaphus truei. Next base: position 229,599,494 of record NC_134484.1, read on the forward strand.
GGCTGCTGCCCCTGCCCCCTGTCGCCACCCATGCCGCCGCCCAGTGCATACCTTGAACTCTGCCGTCGCCATCTTGGATTCTTGCACTGGTGTTACAGACTCTCAGCTGTGCTCCACTACTTCCTGGTCTCTCAGCCACTCACGAGCAGCTCCTCGACATGCCTCCACCATGCCCCTCGTCCAGATTGGTCACTGTCGCTTTAAATATTCTGGTTTGGCTTCACTTCCTTGCCGAGCATAGATCCCCATGGGATGGGACCTGTGTTTCTGCCACGAGCCTTGTTCTTTCGTTACGTATCTCTGTTTTTGTTCCAGTTCGTTGTACTTGTCCAGTTTCCTCCAGGCCTGCTGCTGCTACGCTGAGATCCTGAGTTCCTGGTTCTTACAGACCTGCTTCGTTTGCGCTGTAACTAGTGCTGCCGGGTGGTGTGCCTATTGCAGTCAGTCTTCCCTCTCCTAGACCGGAGCCATGAGTCGTGGACGCCACTCGCGTAAACCTCGTTCCCGACCTGCAGCGATTGCACTGACGCAAAAGGACCAGCTTGATTTCCTGTTGCCGACTCCCTGCTTGAACTACGACTACCTGGATATCTCCTACCCCGACTCTGGCTTGCCCAACAACTATGCTGTTATCTCCAGTCCTGAACCCGGCCTGTTTGACTATGAACTGCGCACTCCGGACCAGTCTGCGCGGTATATGGTCTGTGATTTCATAACCCAGCCTCAGCCCCGCGGTCCGGTCCCGGTTTGTGGCGAGCACAATCGTGACAATGGGCTTGTTCCATATAACGCTCTTATTTTACTTGGAAAGTGTGAGTGTGCATTTGTCTTTGTTCGTGTCATTAAAACCTTTATTATTGGATTTTACACATGGATCGGGCGCTTTTCCTCTCTTTTTTTCTAATATATATATATACATATATATAATATATACATATACATATATATAAATAACTGTGGGGTAAGGTGAAGAAGCTCCCATCTGCTGTGATTTGCTAATAAACCTTTACAGAGGCTTGGA